>NW_027456246.1:305000-315000 GCF_040206685.1 Ascaphus truei | reverse complement strand
AGGAAGAGGTGTAGGATGGGGGGAAGAAACAGGGGATGTTCTGCCGTATGGATTCCACCTTTTCCTTAAAATAGTCTGCAAAGTCCTGAGCGGAGATGGAGGAAGGAGAGGCAGCTGAGGGTGGTTTGAGTAGAGTATCAAAGACAGAGAACAGTCGGCGTGGGTTAGACTTGTGCATGTTATTAGTGCAGAAAAGTAGGCTTGTTTAGCTTGCGAGAGGGCAGAATTGAAACAGGATAGCATAAATTTGTAGTGAAGGAAGTCTGCGAGAGTGTGAGACTTCCTCCAGAGGCGTTCAGAGGAACGAGTGGAGGAACGCAGCATGCGCGTGTGGGAATTTAGCCAGGGTCTAGGGTTAGAAGGGCGAGGGCGGCAGAGAGAAAGCGGGGCATGTAGATCAAGAGATGAGGACAAGACAGAGTTGTACTTTCTGACCAGGTTGTCAGGGTCTGTAGCAGAGCTGAGAGAGGAGAGGGAGGAGTGTAAAGTGGACTCAAAGTCAGGTAAGTGAATAGAGCGCAGGTTTCTGCAGAACCGGGGGGTAGATGGAGGTGGAGAAGGGGAGAAGCGAGATAAAGAGAATGAGATGAGATGATGGTCAGAGAGAGGAAAAGGGGAAATGGAGAAATCAGAGAGAGATAAGTTTTTAGTGAAAACCAGGTCTAAGTAGTGGCCATCCTTGTGGGTGCTGGCTGCAGTCCACTGTTGAAGGCCAAAAGAAGAGGTAAGAGAAAGAAAGCGGGAAGCCCAAGAGAGAGAGGGGTCATCAATGTGGCAATTGAAGTCCCCAAGGAGAAGAACAGGGGAGTCTGAGGAGAGAAAGAAAGAGAGCCAGGATTCAAAGTGAGAGAGAAAGGCAGAAGGGGGATGAGTAGAGGTAGGTGGGCGATAGATGACCGCCACATGAACAGGGAGAGGAGAGAAGATCTGGACAGTGTGAGCCTCAAAGGAGGGAAAAGCAAGAGAGGGGGGAATAGGAAGGGTTCGGTAACGGCAGACAGAGGAGAGCAGGAGCCCCACGCCTCCACCCCTGCCATCAGGGCGCGGTGTGTGTGTGTGTATCAGTGTGTCTGTATCTGTGTGTGTGTGTGTATCAGTGTGGCTTTTTTGGCGATAAGCTGGTGATAAGTGGCTTATCGCTGCTTACTGCATGAGGGCCTTAGGGAGGATTTGTTCCTTTAAAGTACACCTAGTTTGGCATAGGATTTGGATGTCAGGGTATCAATGTGCAACCCAAATGTTAAATGGGAGTTGAATGATCAGATATTTCAAACAAGTAACAGGGGCTAGGATGGTTTTAGAGCTGGTTTTTATCTGAAGCTCTGTCATTGGTAGCTTTAGCAATTTAGCTCTGGTCCCAAATACCATTGTTACAGTCTTGTCAGTGTTTAAAATCAGTTTGTTTTGGGAAATCCAGTTTCAAGTCTCAAAAATCAGATTGAAGTACGTGTTCAAGGTCAGAGAGGCGAGGGCTGCGTGCATATAGGATAAGATCTAAGGCCTCTCACAATAACCCGTTAGGAATATTAATTCCTCATCTATCCGACATAAGTATAAAATATAGTCTACCAAGACCCCTAATACAGAGTTACCCACCTTATACGGGAGCAGCTGCCAGACGAGTATAGTAAATGTATCTTATTTCTTTTGCCACTGGAGGGCAGCGTGGAGTTGCAAGGAGTGGCGCCCGTAAGGACGACGTGCCAGTTAGGCGGAAGGAGAAGCGCACACTTTTATGTGAAACGGATATATTTGGGGAGGGATTCTGAGTAAGAAAATTAACCATTTAAATATGTACAGATTTAATCCCACTTTTGGAAATTAGGGATGTTGCCTAAAAGTTTGAGAATGCATAAAGTGCCACCCATGGGCTTTAATGAAGCAGCATTTGTGGGCTAAAGGGAACAGCATTCTGTATAAAGGTATTTTGGACTCGATATAAATAATTGATGCCAAAAACGAATATTAAGTAAATTGAGAATGGAAAAATCTTCAGCACAAACCTACAGAATGTGATATTCTGAGTGATCTTACAGATGTTATCAAATCCCACAGTGAATATATAGAAAATGTCTGTATAGAACGAGTCAAACAAGAATATGCCAATAAAATGTTTAATTGGGAGATACAGGGGCCACAATTCAGGTCATTTAGCTGAAAGAAGAGAAGCCGGTCAGCCGGTAGAGCAGGTCAGCCGGTCAGCCAGTAGAGCAGGTCAGCAGGTCAGCCAGAAGAGCAGGTCAGCCGGTCAGCCGGTAGAGCAGGTCAGCCGGTCAGCTCTGAGATCAGCATTACTTATATCCCCTAAACGTTGTCCCCTGCATGTAATGCTGCAGAACAGCCTACACTGCATATACTGTACATGAGATACTTAACCCTTTCTTTTCGCTCGACTAATCTGAATGATTTGCTAATTGGTTTGTAATTAGAGAGATATTTGTAGCAGAATCCCATGTATGTTATTTTTACCTTTTTAGATACCGTTTTGTGTAATAAAATATATGAGATCAGAGGGGCTTCCTGTTTGCACTCGTGTTTTGGCAGAAGTGTATATGTGACCCTATAAATCTCCCTCACACCTGGGCTTGGCAGCGTGACACTAGTGCAGCGTCCTGGGGAAGAATCACTGAGCTGTTAGCAATAGATACAACGGATAGAAAAGACACTACACATAGGTTTGATTAAAGAGAGTATTTTATTGAAATAATGAATCTCTTTGCTGGGAGGGGCCTGCAGCACATTGCAGAGCGATATAGTAACACGCAGAGCAATGCATTGCAGGCCCCTCCGGCAGCAAAGGGGTGAAGACCAATGCAGGGTGTATAAAGATCTCACTGATAATTCATGCACAAAGTGCAGTTTGTTGCTGTGATCCAGAGGAAGGCGAAACATAACCCCTGCTGTGCAATGGGGGAAAAAAATTCCTTCCTGACCCCATTAAATGGCGATCGGATGGTCCCTGGATCACTGCGCAGTGAGATCAGATGGAGCAGCACAGATCAGCGTTGTTATACACAGGGGCACACTCAGTATATAGAGATGCGGGTGATGGGGCCCTTGTGCCCCTGTGTATAACTCACCTGCTCCCCCATCCCCCTGCATATCTATCCCATTCACCCCTTTTCCTCCCGCATACCTCGCAGGGCCGGCCGGCCATTAGGCGGTCGCCTAGCGCGCAGAGGTCCTAGGGGCGCATTAATAATCATTATTATTTTTTCCTCTTATTATTTTATTTATTTATCTTTTTTTTTAAATTATTATTCTTTTTTTTATCCAGTATTTTGGCGCCCTTTTATTTTTATTTTGCGTTGCGCTGGGGTGCGGTCGCACCCCCCTGCAGCCCCGATATCTACGCCACTGTTTATTTTATTATTTTATTTATCTTATTATTTTTTATACAACTGGGGCACAAATTTTAAGTTTTGCCTCGGGCGCATGAAACCCGTGCTCTGGCCCTGCTCCTTGTTCTCTCTCACCCTCTCACGCCCAATATCCCTATCTCCCTCTAGTACCTGCCCCTCCCTCAGCCTTCCTGATCTTATCTGCCTCTCCTGCGGTCAAACCAACTTCTCAGGGCCCCTAGAATACCCCTGTATCTACGCCCTGGCTCCTCTGCTACCTGCACCTGGCTTCTTCTCCGCCTAAAAAAGGTGAAGCAGCAGATCTGTCCGCACCTCTCGTATTCTCCTACCTGCTCCCGGGGTCTTCTCCTCCGCCTAAAAAAGGTGAAGCAGCAGATCCGGCCACACCTGTCGTATGCTCCTTGGTCATCGTACACCACGTCTGCGTCATCGGCCGCCTTGTAGCCCACCTCATTGTTCCACTTGACGCCCGCTTTGTCGTATGCCTCGTCGTCCGCCTCGTAGCCCGCCTCGTCGTCTGGTGGCACAAAGGGCACCACCTTCGTGTGTGTCCTGATCTGCAGGAGACATGAAGTGTTTGTAACCAGGGACAGTGATACTCTGTATCGCAAGAGCTCCTGTGCCACTTATACCCCATCCCCAATACCACGTTATACCGCCCTCCACAGGGCAAATACCCGTTATACCCACCTCCCCAGGCCCAGTACCCAGTTATACAACCTTCCCAAGGCCCAGTACCCTGTTATACGCCCCTCCCCAGGCCCAGTACTCGTTATACCCACCTCACCAGGCCCAGTACCCATTATATACCCCTCCCCAGAAGGTCATGTTTCTATTTATCAAAAATACATTGAGTTACCTCTGGTTTTCAGGCATGTCCTGGGGGAGTTATCACAGAGACACAGAAACGTCGCTGAGTTTGGGTTAGTAACTCCCTTAACTTCTCAGCAGTTGAATTCCCCATTAGGCGCTTAGCACGTTAAAAACAAGCGTTGCTATTTCTCTGCATGAAGTTGCAGGTAATTGGAAGAGTTACACAGTGACGGCTATTTCATCACTCACCTTCTTCCCCCGAAACGGTCTTTTCTGTCTTATTTTCGGCTTCACATCGGATATCCATATCCATTCTTGGCCTCTGATCTGTATGCAAGGCAATGCTTTAAGACAGGGTTGCACAACCTTTTCCCCCTGCTCCCCCCTCCACCTTCCCCACCTTGTCTCCGACGTTCTGATGTAACGACGTCATGTGATATCACGTTGCTATGGCAATGCCACATCATGTGACGCCACATTGCTGTCGCCAGAAGCCGCCGGAGACAAGGAAAGGGAACTTACAGAGGCCTTGCACGCGATCTCCGGCATTTAATTTAAATGCTGTGGGGAAGAGCGAGGGGCCTCTGTAAGCGCCGAGCCCCTCCTCCCAAGAAAATGTCGTGCCCCTCGATTTGCGCACCCCTGCTTTAAGAGATATTCTGGGACCCTCCAACTCCTCCATCGGACCCTTCCTCATATTGACTGACCTTGCAGTGCTCTGCACTGACTTGCACTGACCTGCTATGGTGCCTCTCAAAATACCATGCTAACTCATTCTGAACATACATGTGTCCTTTTTACATGTTACTCAGCTTGTATGGGCCACAGACAGCTTTCCCGGGGTCCAGGACTAGTTTCCACCGGGGACACTCACCCATGGGTCGGCGACTTTGCGAGAACCCACCCCCCCCAACCTGTTTTCTCTTGCACTGCCATAGACAACAACATTTCGGCCTGCTGGTCTTTCTCAGGTAAAGTGGCTAAACCCACTAAATCCAGCAAAGAAAGGCCAGCAGCCGAAACATTGTAGTCTGTGGCACAATAAATTATCTTTTTTTATTCAAATCCGTGTGCCCTTTCCCATCAATCATATTGTATCCATTGGACGAAATGCCGGTCTTCCCTGAGACTAAGGGGCACCGGTAAAAGTATCACTACTTATTGTTTTTTTTTGGTGTGCAGCAAATCCCCATCATTTTTGCGTTCTCTTGCTCTGCCCCAATCTGACACACCACCTTGCTCTCTCACCCCCCTCTTAGACTCCCCTGTCACCCTTTCCTTCCTCAAAGGATGTCCTTTAATCAGATCTTACCCAAATTGTCTCCATCTCCCTTGGAAATGTTCTGTCTTTAAGCTGTGCGGCTCCTCTTGATCCGAACTTTCTTAGCTGACCCCTTTAGGTTTCGGCTCCGAGGGTCTAAAAAATAAGCGACTCCGAAAAGATGTGAAATATGCGCACGGGTCCTAATGGGGCACTGAGGGGGAGACTTAAATACTAGTAAATATAATCTACTGTGCTAACAAATATAATCTATTAACTAAGAAATATAACTTATTAAACTAAGAAATATAATTTATTAAACTAACAAATATAACTTATTAAACTAAGAAATATAACTTATTAAACTAAGAAATATATTTTATTAAACTAAGAAATATAACTTATTAAACTAAGAAATATAACTTATTAAACTTAGAAATATAATCTATTAAACTAAATAAATATCTATTAAACTAAATAAATATCTATTCAACTAAATAAATATAATCTATTTAAAAACAATACAATAAAAAGCTGGAGAAATGATACGTCAACCAAGCAACAGATGTGATGCCAATAAGCGTTGAACTCCTTGCAGATCCACCGTCAGCTGGTTGTGGCAGAAAGTGGTGACATACAGTAGAACAGAGTGGTTGAGCTGTAACCACGGCAGTCAGGTCAGAAATCAACACAATATTTTTTGAAATTTAGAATGAGAATGTTCTGTATGTCACATTCTGGGCTCAGACTCTGAGCCCTGTCACATGTTAGCAGCTTGTGATAATAGAAAGTATCCATATACTGGGATGTGATAAGAAACATGAAGGTCATTTTATAATGGGTCCCATAACCTGCTTTATATGAAGTATCATTTTACACTAATTAGTAGAGATGTTACATTTTGAAAAATAGCACTTCTGGCGACATTGTTCATTTTCTCTACAAATGATAAATGAAAAAGTTGGATAAAACGTTATATGTGTGTGTGCGCGCGCAATATATATATATAGAGGTATCAGTACCGTGTTAGCCGAGCTTCAATAATCAAAAAATAAATAGATAATACCGTTCTGTGGCTAACGAAATGCTTTTATTTGTGCGAGCTTTCGAGATACACTGATCTCTTCTTCCGGCGATGTTACAATGAATGAAGCAAGCAAAAGGTATACTTAAAAACAGTGTCTCTTGGAATGTTATCTGTGCTGGTCCTTCCCCCGGTGTGGATGTGTTTTATGCCTAGAGACAGCTGTGTGTGCATAGATATAGCACAGTATGTTAAATTACGCTGCGGGGTCATGTGACGTCACCCTCGTCAAATGCCGCTGCAGGTCACATGACGCCGCATCAAGGTAAGGGGGGGGGGGCGCGAGCACCGGCAGGGGGGCGAGCTGCAAAAGTTTGTGCTCCCCTGGTATAACCAATAAATAATATAGCTGATATAGCAATTTGGTTGTGGCTAGAGAGAGATTATAATGGCAGTGAGAATTAGTGGTCAGAATTAATAACAGTGCAATTACTAAAAAGTAGCTGTAATAAAATAATAATAAACACTATGCCTAAACACAATAAAAGTCCAGAAACCTAGCTCTAATAGCTATGTTATAACTCAATCATAAAAGGATCCAATTCGGGCGTCCTCTGGAGCCCTGGCAGCTCTCTTCAGGGAAACAACCACCTCCTCGATAGATATCTAAACAAAAAAAAGAAGAGAAAGCGCCCGCTCCATGTGTAAATTCGGTTTAACAATTTCATTTCCTGGACAAGATAAAAATAGCAAACTCACAAACATCCGTTTGGTAAAAGCATTGTGTGAGACAGGCTCGGGCTCCGTGGTAATCCGGTGGTCACTCCGCAGCTCCAGACTTTGGACGATGACCGGGAAACTCGATAGGCTGCGCCCCTCGCAGTGTGGTCCTCCAGCAATCTGTGGTATGTTGTGGTTCCACTGTAAATCCGGTGTCTCGTCTTGGTCGCGTACCAACTTCCCTTCCGGCGTCAGGACGTATAGTGTGGCAATAGCAACGAGAAGAAAGTACTGAGGTGGGGTTGGATCCTCCTCGGTTATTTCTTGTTTTATTAATAAATAATTTACTATATTTTAATCTCTGGTGCGCATTGTGTGCATTTTTCTTCTTGTCTGCACAGTGCTTCAGATGCTGCATCTGAAAAAATGCCGGTGGATCGGGATGTGAGGTAGGAAAGTGACGTCCGCGCCGGAACGTTATTGCCACGCCTCCAAATATTTATTGCCACGCCCCCAATCGCACCCGCTGCATACCCTGCAAAGCCATAAAAAAGCTCAGGCTTCAGCAAGTGTATTGCAGCGTGTGTGCCTTCCCTCCGTCTGAAATACTATAGACGCAGCCTTATCGACGCTTACTAAATAGGCCCGTGTCTCTCTCTCTCTCTCTGTGTCTCTCTCTCTCTCTCTGTGTCTCTCTCTCTCTCTCTGTGTCTCTGTCTCTCTCTGTGTGTCTCTGTCTCTCTCTGTGTGTCTCTCTGTGTCTCTGTCTCTCTCTCTGTGTCTCTGTCTCTCTCTGTGTGTCTCTCTGTGTCTCTGTCTCTCTCTCTGTGTCTCTGTCTCTCTCTGTGTGTCTCTGTTTCTCTCTGTGTGTCTCTGTCAAAAGAACATTTCAGTATTGCCAAAGCGTGAGTAAAAGGGGGTGTGGGACAATGATTACACGAATACTAGGGGGTACGGTATAATGGTTATACAGTACATTACTTTTGTCTCTCTCTCCCTATGTCCCTCTCTCTGTCTCTCTCTCATTCTCTGTCTCTCTCTCTCTCTGTGTCTCTCTCTCATTCTCTGTCTCTCTCTCATTCTCTGTCTCTCATTCTCTGTCTCTCTCTCATTCTCTGTCTCTCTCTCTCATCCCTGTATGATAGGTATGTTCCAACTCTATTTTTTGCTCTTCTTTTCCGTTTGAGAGGAGGGAGTCCCTCACCTCTTCAGCCACACACCAGGAACGCTGGGTTGCTTTCAGACGCTCGGAGAGGCGGATAGAGTTGTGGATTGCAGGCACTGATTTATCTGGTAAGTACCGCAAACATGCTTGAACAAGGGCCGTAGACATTTTATTTGATGGTTTAGATTATCATTGTCTGTGGTTGTTAGTTATTGGTATTAGAGTTTTTTGATGTTGTTACGAATCAAATACATTTTGAAGTAGTAATCCCCTCCGAACTGGGCATTCCTGGCCAATAATGCCCTGGCTGTAAGAGTTGAAGGGCCCAAGCAAAGCCCCCACCTCTATACACACTAACACTGCAGGGGCATCAGAGTGTCTTGTTGTCATGGCAACAGGGGGTGTCACGTGATGTAATTTGTTTAATAAATTATTTTTTAAGGTGTCCCGGTTTTTCATTTTCGAAATCTGGTCACCCTATTGATCAAGCAGAAAAAGTGAAGAAACAATTGTAGTTTTGCTAATGGACGTCATTTTGGCATATCATTCGCTTTGAGGATACCCATTAATATGAAGAAAAATAACATCGATTCCCAATGTAGCCCCCCTTCCCTGGGCCAATCGCAGATCGGGCCCCCCTCCTCTGTACTAGGGTCTGGCTACGTGTCTGAGTGTGGTGCATACCTGCTGGCAACAGGGGGGCCTGAGTCTCCCGCGATGGTATGGGGGATGACAGGATCAGGTTTCTGGGGTGAATGCCTCCGTCTTATCAGAGCAGGATGAAATTTCTCTTCAGAAGGACTTGGAGAGACTGGAAACGTGGGCAGGTAAATGGCAAATGAGGTTTAATACAGATAAATATAAGGTTATGCATTTGGGATGCAAGAATAAAAAGGCGACTTACAAATTAAATGGAGATATATTGGGGGAATCCTTGATGGAGAAGGATTTAGGGGTGCTTGTAGACAGCAGGCTTAGCAATAGTGCCCAATGTCATGCAGTAGCTGCAAAGGCAAACAAGATCTTATCTTGCATCAAACGGGCAATGGATGGAAGGGAAGTAGACATAATTATGCCCCTTTACAAAGCATTAGTAAGACCACACCTTGAATATGGAGTACAATTTTGGGCACCAATCCTAAGAAAAGACATTTTGGAACTAGAGAGAGTGCAGAGAAGAGCCACCAAATTAATAAAGGGGATGGACATTCTAACTTATGAGGAGAGGCTAGCTATATTGGATTTATTTACATTAGAAAAGAGGCGTCTAAGAGGGGATATGATAACTATATACAAATATATTCAGGGACAATACAAGGAGCTTTCAAAAGAACTATTCATCCCACGGGCAGTACAAAGGACTCGGGGCCATCCCTTAAGGTTGGAGGAAAGGAAATTTCACCAGCAACAAAGGAAAGGGTTCTTTACAGTAAGGGCAGTTAAAATGTGGAACTCATTACCCATGGAGACTGTGATGGCAGATACAATAGATTTGTTTAAAAAAAGGTTGGACATCTTTTTAGATGGGACAGGTATACAGGGATATACCAAATAAGTATATATGGGAAGGATGTTGATCCAGGGATTAATCCGATTGCCAATTCTTGGAGTCAGGAAGGAATTAATTTTTCCCCTTAATGGGGTTTTTTGTTTGC
>NW_027456246.1:290000-300000 GCF_040206685.1 Ascaphus truei | reverse complement strand
TGGAGAAATCAGAGAGAGATAAGTTTTTAGTGAAAACCAGGTCTAAGTAGTGGCCATCCTTGTGGGTGCTGGCTGCAGTCCACTGTTGAAGGCCAAAAGAAGAGGTAAGAGAAAGAAAGCGGGAAGCCCAAGAGAGAGAGGGGTCATCAATGTGGCAATTGAAGTCCCCAAGGAGAAGAACAGGGGAGTCTGAGGAGAGAAAGAAAGAGAGCCAGGATTCAAAGTGAGAGAGAAAGGCAGAAGGGGGATGAGTAGAGGTAGGTGGGCGATAGATGACCGCCACATGAACAGGGAGAGGAGAGAAGATCTGGACAGTGTGAGCCTCAAAGGAGGGAAAAGCAAGAGAGGGGGGAATAGGAAGGGTTCGGTAACGGCAGACAGAGGAGAGCAGGAGCCCCACGCCTCCACCCCTGCCATCAGGGCGCGGTGTGTGTGTGTGTATCAGTGTGTCTGTATCTGTGTGTGTGTGTATCAGTGTGGCTTTTTTGGCGATAAGCTGGTGATAAGTGGCTTATCGCTGCTTACTGCATGAGGCCCTTAGGGAGGATTTGTTCCTTTAAAGTACACCTAGTTTGGCATAGGATTTGGATGTCAGGGTATCAATGTGCAACCCAAATGTTAAATGGGAGTTGATTGCCCAGATATTTCAAACAAGTAACAGGGGCTAGGATGGTTTTAGAGCTGGTTTTTATCTGAAGCTCTGTCATTGGTAGCTTTAGCAATTTAGCTCTGGTCCCAAATACCATTGTTACAGTCTTGTCAGTGTTTAAAATCAGTTTGTTTTGGGAAATCCAGTTTCAAGTCTCAAAAATCAGATTGAAGTATGTGTTCAAGGTCAGAGAGGCGAGGGCTGCGTGCATATAGGATAAGATCTAAGGCCTCTCACAATAACCCGTTAGGAATATTAATTCCTCATCTATCCGACATAAGTATAAAATATAGTCTACCAAGACCCCTAATACAGAGTTACCCACCCTATACGGGAGCAGCTGCCAGACGAGTATAGTAAATGTATCTTATTTCTTTTGCCACTGGAGGGCAGCGTGGAGTTACATGGAGGGGCGCCCGTAAGGACGACGTGCCAGTTAGGCGGAAGGAGAAGCGCACACACTTTTATGTGAAACGGATATATTTGGGGAGGGATTTAGGAGTCTGAGTAAGAAAATTAACCATTTAAATATGGACAGATTTAATCCCACTTTTGGAAATTAGGGATGTTGCCTAAAAGTTTGAGAATGCATAAAGTGCCACCCATGGGCTTTAATGAAGCAGCATTTGTGGGCTAAAGGGAACAGCATTCTGTATAAAGGTATTTTGGACTCGATATAAATAATTGATGCCAAAAACTAATATTAAGTAAATTGAGAATGGAAAAATCTTCAACACAAACGTACAGAATGTGATATTCTGAAAGATCTTACAGATGTTATCAAATCCCACAATGAATATATAGAAAATGTCTGTATAGAACGAGTCAAACAAGAATATGCCAATAAAACGTTTAATTTGGAGATACAGGGGCCACAATTCTGGTCATTTAGCTGAAAGAAGAGAAGCCGGTCAGCCGGTAGAGCAGGTCAGCCGGTCAGCCAGTAGAGCAGGTCAGCAGGTCAGCCAGAAGAGCAGGTCAGCCGGTCAGCCGGTAGAGCAGGTCAGCCGGTCAGCTCTGAGATCAGCATTACTTATATCCCCTAAACGTTGTCCCCTGCATGTAATGCTGCAGAACAGCCTACACTGCATATACTGTACATGAGATACTTAACCCTTTCTTTTCGCTCGACTAATCTGAATGATATGCTAATTGGTTTGTAATTAGAGAGATATTTGTAGCAGAATCCCATGTATGTTATTTTTACCTTTTTAGATACCGTTTTGTGTAATAAAAGATATGAGATCAGAGGGGCTTCCTGTTTGCACTCGTGTTTTGGCAGAAGTGTATATGTGACCCTATAAATCTCCCTCACACCCGGGCTTGGCAGCGTGACACTAGTGCAGCGTCCTGGGGAAGAATCACTGAGCTGTTAGCAATAGATACAACGGATAGAAAAGACACTACACATAGGTTTGATTAAAGAGAGTATTTTATTGAAATAATGAATCTCTTTGCTGGGAGGGGCCTGCAGCACATTGCAGAGCAATATAGTAACACGCAGAGCAATGCATTGCAGGCCCCTCCGGCAGCAAAGGGGTGAAGACCAATGCAGGGTGTATAAAGATCTCACTGATAATTCATGCACAAAGGGCAGTTTGTTGCTGTGATCCAGAGGAAGGCGAAACATAACCCCTGCTGTGCAATGGGGGAAAAAAATTCCTTCCTGACCCCATTAAATGGCGATCGGATGGTCCCTGGATCACTGCGCAGTGAAATCAGATGGAGCAGCACAGATCAGCGTTGTTATACACAGGGGCACACTCAGTATATAGAGATGCGGGTGACGGGGCCCTTGTGCCCCTGTGTATAACTCACCTGCTCCCCCATCCCCCTGCATATCTATCCCATTCACCCCTTTTCCTCCCGCATACCTTGCAGGGCCGGCCGGCCATTAGGCGGTCGCCTAGCGCGCAGAGGTCCTAGGGGCGCATTAAAAATCATTATTATTTTTTCCTCTTATTTTATTTATTTATCTTTTTTTTTAAATTATTATTCTTTTTTTTATCCAGTATTTTGGCGCCCTTTTATTTTTATTTTGCGTCGCGCTGGGGTGCGGTCGCACCCCCTGCAGCCCCGATATCTACGCCACTGTTTATTTTATTATTTTATTTATCTTATTATTTTTTATACAACTGGGGCACAAATTTTAAGTTTTGCCTCGGGTGCATGAAACCCGTGCTCTGGCCCTGCTCCTTGTTCTCTCTCACCCTCTCACGCCCAATATCCCTATCTCCCTCTAGTACCTGCCCCTCCCGCAGCCTTCCTGATCTTATCTGCCTCTCCTGCGGTCAAACCAACTTCTCAGGGCCCCTAGAATACCCCTGTATCTACGCCCTGGCTCCTCTGCTACCTGCTCCTGGCTTCTTCTCCGCCTAAAAAAGGTGAAGCAGCAGATCTGTCCGCACCTCTCGTATTCTCCTACCTGCTCCCGGGGTCTTCTCCTCCGCCTAAAAAAGGTGAAGCAGCAGATCCGGCCACACCTGTCGTATGCTCCTTGGTCATCGTACACCACGTCTGCGTCATCGGCCGCCTTGTAGCCCACCTCATTGTTCCACTTGATGCCCGCTTTGTCGTATGCCTCGTCGTCCGCCTCGTAGCCCGCCTCGTCGTCTGGTGGCACAAAGGGCACCACCTTCGTGCGTGTCCTGATCTGCAGGAGACATGAAGTGTTTGTAACCAGGGACAGTGATACTCTGTATCGCAAGAGCTCCTGTGCAACTTATACCCCATCCCCAATACCACGTTATACCGCCCTCCACAGGGCCTAATACCCGTTATACCCACCTCCCCAGGCCCAATACCCAGTTATACAACCCTCCCAAGGCCCAGTACCCTGTTATACGCCCCTCCCCAGGCCCAGTACTCGTTATACCCACCTCACCAGGCCCAGTACCCGTTATACCCACCTCACCAGGCCCAGTACCCATTATATACCCCTCCCCAGAAGGTCATGTTTCTATTTATCAAAAATACATTGAGTTACCTCTGGTTTTCAGGCATGTCCTGGGGGAGTTATCACAAAGACACAGAAACGTCGCTGAGTTTGGGTTAGTAACTCCCTTAACTTCTCAGCAGTTGAATTCCCCATTAGGCGCTTAGCACGTTAAAAACAAGCGTTGCTATTTCTCTGCATGTAGTTGCAGGTAATTGGAAGAGTTACACAGTGACGGCTATTTCATCACTCACCTTCTTCCCCCGAAACGGTCTTTTCTGTCTTATTTCCGGCTTCACATCGGATATCCATATCCATTCTTGGCCTCTGATCTGTATGCAAGGCAATGCTTTAAGACAGGGTTGCACAACCTTTTCCCCCTGCTCCCCCCTCCACCTTCCCCACCTTGTCTCCGACGTTCTTATGTAACGACGTCATGTGATATCACGTTGCTATGGCAATGCCACATCATGTGACGCCACGTTGCTGTCGCCAGAAGCCGCCGGAGACAAGGAAAGGGAATTTACAGAGGCCTTGCGCGCGATCTCCGGCATTTAATTTAAATGCTGTGGGGAAGAGCGAGGGGCCTCTGTAAGCGCCGAGCCCCTCCTCCCAAGAAAATGTCGTGCCCCTCGATTTGCGCACCCCTGCTTTAAGAGATATTCTGGGACCCTCCAACTCCTCCATCGGACCCTTCCTCATATTGACTGACCTTGCAGTGCTCTGCACTGACTTGCACTGACCTGCTATGGTGCCTCTCAAAATACCATGCTAACTCATTCTGAACATACATGTGTCCTTTTTACATGTTACTCAGCTTGTATGGGCCACAGACAGCTTTCCTGGGGTCCAGGACTAGTTTCCACCGGGGACACTCACCCATGGGTCGGCGACTTCGCGAGAACCCACCCCCCCCAACCTGTTTTCTCTTGCACTGCCATAGACAACAACATTTCGGCCTGCTGGTCTTTCTCAGGTAAAGTGGCTAAACCCACTAAATCCAGCAAAGAAAGGCCAGCAGCCGAAACATTGTAGTCTGTGGCACAATAAATTATCTTTTTTTATTCAAATCCGTGTGCCCTTTCCCATCAATCATATTGTATCCATTGGACGAAATGCCGGTCTTCCCTGAGACTAAGGGGCACCGGTAAAAGTATCACTTCTTATTGGGTTTTTTTGGTGTGCAGTAAATCCCCATCATTTTTGCGTTCTCTTGCTCTGCCCCAATCTGACACACCACCTTGCTCTCTCACCCCCCTCTTAGACTCCCCCGTCACCCTTTCCTTCCTCAAAGGTTGTCCATTAATCAGATTTTACCCAAATTGTCTCCATCTCCCTTGGAAATGTTCTGTCTTTAAGATGTGCGGCTCCTCTTGATCCGAACTTTCTTCGCTGACCCCTTTAGGTTTCGGCTCCGAGGGTCTAAAAAATAAGCGACTCCGAAAAGATGTGAAATATGCGCACGGGTCCTAATGGGGCACTGAGCGGGAGACTTAAATACTAGTAAATATAATCTACTGTGCTAACAAATATAATCTATTAACTAAGAAATATAACTTATTAAACTAAGAAATATAATTTATTAAACTAACAAATATAACTTATTAAACTAAGAAATATAACTTATTAAACTAAGAAATATATTTTATTAAACTAAGAAATATAACTTATTAAACTAAGAAATATAATTTATTAAACTAAGAAATATAACTTATTAAACTAAGAAATATAACTTATTAAACTTAGAAATATAATCTATTAAACTAAATAAATATCTATTAAACTAAATAAATATCTATTCAACTAAATAAATATAATCTATTTAAAAACAATACAATAAAAAGCTGGAGAAATGATATGTCAACCAAGCCACAGATGTGATGCCAATCAGCGTTGAACTCCTTGCAGATCCACCGTCAGCTGGTTGTGGCAGAAAGTGGTGACATACAGTAGAACAGAGTGGTTGAGCTGTAACGACGGCAGTCAGGTCAGAAATCAACACAATATTTTTTGAAATTTAGAATGAGAATGTTCTGTATGTCACATTCTGGGCTCAGACTCTGAGCCCTGTCACATGTTAGCAGCTTGTGATAATAGAAAGTATCCATATACTGGGATGTGATAAGAAACATGAAGGTCATTTTATAATGGGTCCCATAACCTGCTTTATATGAAGTATCATTTTACACTAATTAGTAGAGATGTTACATTTTGAAAAATAGCACTTCTGGCGACATTGTTCATTTTTTCTACAAATGATAAATGAAAAAGTTGGATAAAACGTTATATGTGTGTGTGCGCGCGCAATATATATATATATAGAGGTATCAGTACCGTGTTAGCCGAGCTTCAATAATCAAAAAATAAATAGATGATACCGTTCTGTGGCTAACGAAATGCTTTTATTTGTGCGAGCTTTCGAGATACACTGATCTCTTCTTCCGGCGATGTTACAATGAATGAAGCAAGCAAAAGTTATACTTAAAAACAGTGTCTCTTGGAATGTTATCTGTGCTGGTCCTTACCCCGGTGTGGATGTGTTTTATGCCTAGAGACAGCTGTGTGTGCATAGATATAGCACAGTATGTTAAATTACGCCGCGGGGTCATGTGACGTCACCCTCGTCAAATGCCGCTGCAGGTCACATGACGCCGCATCAAGGTAAGGGGGGGGGGCGCGAGCACCGGCAGGGGGGCGAGCTGCAAAAGTTTGTGCTCCCCTGGTATAACCAATAAATAATATAGCTGATATAGCAATTTGGTTGTGGCTAGAGAGAGATTATAATGGCAGTGAGAATTAGTGGTCAGAATTAATAACAGTGCAATTACTAAAAAGTAGCTGTAATAAAATAATAATAAACACTATGCCTAAACACAATAAAAGTCCAGAAACCTAGCTCTAATAGCTATGTTATAACTCAATCATAAAAGGATCCAATTCGGGCGTCCTCTGGAGCCCTGGCAGCTCTCTTCAGGGAAACAACCACCTCCTCGATAGATATCTAAACAAAAAAAAGAAGAGAAAGCGCCCGCTCCATGTGTAAATTCGGTTTAACAATTTCATTTCCTGGACAAGATAAAAATAGCAAACTCACAAACATCCGTTTGGTAAAAGCATTGTGTGAGACAGGCTCGGGCTCCGTGGTAATCCGGTGGTCACTCCGCAGCTCCAGACTTTGGACGATGACCGGGAAACTCGATAGGCTGCGCCCCTCGCAGTGTGGTCCTCCAGCAATCTGTGGTATGTTGTGGTTCCACTGTAATTCCGGTGTCTCGTCTTGGTCGCGTACCAACTTCCCTTCCGGCGTCAGGACGTATAGTGTGGCAATAGCAACGAGAAGAAAGTACTGAGGTGGGGTTGGATCCTCCTCGGTTATTTCTTGTTTTATTAATAAATAATTTACTATATTTTAATCTCTGGTGCGCATTGTGTGCATTTTTCTTCTTGTCTGCACAGTGCTTCAGATGCTGCATCTGAAAAAATGCCGGTGGATCGGGATGTGAGGTAGGGAAGTGACGTCCGCGCCGGAACGTTATTGCCACGCCTCCAAATATTTATTGCCACGCCCCCAATCGCACCCGCTGCATACCCTACAAAGCCATAAAAAAGCTCAGGCTTCAGCAAGTGTATTGCAGCGTGTGTGCCTTCCCTCCGTCTGAAATACTATAGACGCAGCCTTATCGACGCTTACTAAATAGGCCCGTGTCTCTCTCTCTCTCTCTCTGTGTCTCTCTCTCTCTCTCTGTGTCTCTGTCTCTCTCTGTGTGTCTCTGTCTCTCTCTGTGTGTCTCTCTGTGTCTCTGTCTCTCTCTCTGTGTCTCTGTCTCTCTCTGTGTGTCTCTGTTTCTCTCTGTGTGTCTCTGTCAAAAGAACATTTCAGTATTGCCAAAGCGTGAGTAAAAGGGGGTGTGGGACAATGATTACACGAATACTAGGGGGTACGGTATAATGGTTATACAGTACATTACTTTTGTCTCTCTCTCTCTCTGTGTCTATCTCTCTCTCTCTGTGTCTCTCTCTCCCTATGTCCCTCTCTCTGTCTCTCTCTCTCTCTGTGTCTCTCTCTCATTCTCTGTCTCTCTCTCATTCTCTGTCTCTCATTCTCTGTCTCTCTCTCATTCTCTGTCTCTCTCTCATTCTCTGTCTCTCTCTCTCATCCCTGTATGATAGGTATGTTCCAACTCTATTTTTTGCTCTTCTTTTCCGTTTGAGAGGAGGGAGTCCCTCACCTCTTCAGCCACACACCAGGAACGCTGGATTGCTTTCAGACGCTCGGAGAGGCGGATACAGTTGTGGATTGCAGGCACTGATTTATCTGGTAAGTACCGCAAACATGCTTGAACAAGGGCCGTAGACATTTTATTTGATGGTTTAGATTATCATTGTCTGTGGTTGTTAGTTATTGGTATTAGAGTTTTTTGATGTTGTTACGAATCAAATACATTTTGAAGTAGTAATCCCCTCCGAACTGGGCATTCCTGGCCAATAATGCCCTGGCTGTAAGAGTTGAAGGGCCCAAGCAAAGCCCCCACCTCTATACACACTAACACTGCAGGGGCATCAGAGTGTCTTGTTGTCATGGCAACGGGGGTGTCACGTGATGTAATTTGTTTAATAAATTATTTTTTAAGGTGTCCCGGTTTTTCATTTTCGAAATCTGGTCACCCTATTGATCAAGCAGAAAAAGTGAAGAAACAATTGTAGTTTTGCTAATGGACGTCATTTTGGCATATCATTAGCTTTGAGGATACCCATTAATATGAAGAAAAATAACATCGATTCCCAATGTAGCCCCCCTTCCCTGGGCCAATCGCAGATCGGGCCCCCCTCCTCTGTACTAGGGTCTGGCTACGTGTCTGAGTGTGGTGCATACCTGCTGGCAACAGGGGGGCCTGAGTCTCCCGCGATGGTATGGGGGATGACAGGATCAGGTTTCTGGGGTGAATGCCTCCGTCTCATCAGAGCAGGATGAAATTTCGCTTCAGAAGGACTTGGAGAGACTGGAAACGTGGGCAGGTAAATGGCAAATGAGGTTTAATACAGATAAATGTAAGGTTATGCATTTGGGATGCAAGAATAAAAAGGCGACTTACAAATTAAATGGAGATATATTGGGGGAATCCTTGATGGAGAAGGATTTAGGGGTGCTTGTAGACAGCAGGCTTAGCAATAGTGCCCAATGTCATGCAGTAGCTGCAACGGCAAACAAGATCTTATCTTGCATCAAACGGGCAATGGATGGAAGGGAAGTAGACATAATAATGCCCCTTTACAAAGCATTAGTAAGACCACACCTTGAATATGGAGTACAATTTTGGGCACCAATCCTAAGAAAAGACATTATGGAACTAGAGAGAGTGCAGAGAAGAGCCACCAAATTAATAAAGGGGATGGACATTCTAACTTATGAGGAGAGGCTAGCTATATTGGATTTATTTACATTAGAAAAGAGGCGTCTAAGAGGGGATATGATAGCTATATACAAATATATTCAGGGACAATACAAGGAGCTTTCAAAAGAACTATTCATCCCACGGGCAGTACAAAGGACTCGGGGCCATCCCTTAAGGTTGGAGGAAAGGAAATTTCACCAGCAACAAAGGAAAGGGTTCTTTACAGTAAGGGCAGTTAAAATGTGGAACTCATTACCCATGGAGACTGTGATGGCAGATACAATAGATTTGTTCAAAAAAAGGTTGGACATCTTTTTAGATGGGACAGGTATACAGGGATATACCAAATAAGTATATATGGGAAGGATGTTGATCCAGGGATTAATCCGATTGCCAATTCTTGGAGTCAGGAAGGAATTAATTTTTCCCCTTAATGGGGTTTTTTGTTTGCCTTCCTCTGGATCAATAAGTAAGTATAGATATAGTATTAAGTATCTGTTGTCTGAATTTAGCATAGGTTGAACTTGATGGACGTACGTCTTTTTTCAACCTCATCTATTATGTAACTATGTAACTATGTATGTAATGGTGCAGCGCCTCCATCTCTGAGCCCCAGGAATACGGGTGGAATCCTTCCAGAGAGTCCCCCCCCCCCCTCGGGGATGAGAGATTCCAGTCTCACACTGTATATCTTTAAAAGCAGCCGCAGCTCTTTATTCACAGCAGCAGAATAGCAGCAACAAGACTATCAATCAGGTACAGGGTGTCTTCCTCCACACAGGACTGCTCTCCCTCAGGATGGTCTCTGTGTCCCTGCCACCACCCCAGGTCAAGGGCACCCAGGGTGGGGCTAGCTCTTCCCTCGCCCCCTAAACAGGGTGAGAGGAATTGGTCCACCTCCCTAACTAAGGTTGCATCAGCTCTACTCAGAGGCTGATGGCTCCCCTTCTCCAACGGCCAATTGATATAGGCTCTCTCTGTCACCCTGGGCCAGCCAGGTGACAGACTCAGCAGACTCTAACT
>NW_027456246.1:275000-285000 GCF_040206685.1 Ascaphus truei | reverse complement strand
ATATAGTAACACGCAGAGCAATGCATTGCAGGCCCCTCCGGCAGCAAAGGGGTGAAGACCAATGCAGGGTGTATAAAGATCTCACTGATAATTCATGCACAAAGGGCAGTTTGTTGCTGTGATCCAGAGGAAGGCGAAACATAACCCCTGCTGTGCAATGGGGGAAAAAAATTCCTTCCTGACCCCATTAAATGGCGATCGGATGGTCCCTGGATCACTGCGCAGTGAGATCAGATGGAGCAGCACAGATCAGCGTTGTTATACACAGGGGCACACTCAGTATATAGAGATGCAGGTGATGGGGCCCTTGTGCCCCTGTGTATAACTCACCTGCTCCCCCATCCCCCTGCATATCTATCCCATTCACCCCTTTTCCTCCCGCATACCTCGCAGGGCCGGCCGGCCATTAGGCGGTCGCCTAGCGCGCAGAGGTCCTAGGGGCGCATTAATAATCATTATTATTTTTTCCTCTTATTATTTTAATTATTTATCTTTTTTTTAAAATTATTATTCTTTTTTTTATCCAGTATTTTGGCGCCCTTTTATTTTTATTTTGCGTCGCGCTGGGTTGCGGTCGCACCCCCTGCAGCCCCGATATCTACGCCACTGTTTATTTTATTATTTTATTTATCTTATTATTTTTTATACAACTGGGGCACAAATTTTAAGTTTTGCCTCGGGCGCATGAAACCCGTGCTCTGGCCCTGCTCCTTGTTCTCTCTCACCCTCTCACGCCCAATATCCCTATCTCCCTCTAGTACCTGCCCCTCCCTCAGCCTTCCTGATCTTATCTGCCTCTCCTGCGGTCAAACCAACTTCTCAGGGCCCCTAGAATACCCCTGTATCTACGCCCTGGCTCCTCTGCTACCTGCTCCTGGCTTCTTCTCCGCCTAAAAAAGGTGAAGCAGCAGATCTGTCCGCACCTCTCGTATTCTCCTACCTGCTCCCGGGGTCTTCTCCTCCGCCTAAAAAAGGTGAAGCAGCAGATCCGGCCACACCTGTCGTATGCTCCTTGGTCATCGTGCACCACGTCTGCGTCATCGGCCGCCTTGTAGCCCACCTCATTGTTCCACTTGACGCCCGCTTTGTCATATGCCTCGTCGTCCGCCTCGTAGCCCGCCTCGTCGTCTGGTGGCACAAAGGGCACCACCTTCGTGCGTGTCCTGATCTGCAGGAGACATGAAGTGTTTGTAACCAGGGACAGTGATACTCTGTATCGCAAGAGCTCCTGTGCCACTTATACCCCATCCCCAATACCACGTTATACCGCCCTCCACAGGGCAAATACCCGTTATACCCACCTCCCCAGGCCCAGTACCCAGTTATACAACCCTCCCAAGGCCCAGTACCCTGTTATACGCCCCTCCCCAGGCCCAGTACTCGTTATACCCACCTCACCAGGCCCAGTACCCGTTATACCCACCTCACCAGGCCCAGTACCCATTATATACCCCTCCCCAGAAGGTCATGTTTTTATTTATCAAAAATACATTGAGTTACCTCTGGTTTTCAGGCATGTCCTGAGGGAGTTATCACAGAGACACAGAAACGTCGCTGAGTTTGGGTTAGTAACTCCCTTAACTTCTCAGCAGTTGAATTCCCCATTAGGCGCTTAGCACGTTAAAAACAAGCGTTGCTATTTCTCTGCATGAAGTTGCAGGTAATTGGAAGAGTTACACAGTGACGGCTATTTCATCACTCACCTTCTTCCCCCGAAACGGTCTTTTCTGTCTTATTTCCGGCTTCACATCGGATATCCATATCCATTCTTGGCCTCTGATCTGTATGCAAGGCAGTGCTTTAAGACAGGGTTGCACAACCTTTTCCCCCTGCTCCCCCCTCCACCTTCCCCACCTTGTCTCCGGCGTTCTGATGTAACGACGTCATGTGATATCACGTTGCTATGGCAATGCCACATCATGTGACGCCACGTTGCTATCGCCAGAAGCCGCCGGAGACAAGGAAAGGGAACTTACAGAGGCCTTGCGCGCGATCTCCGGCATTTAATTTAAATGCTGTGGGGAAGAGCGAGGGGCCTCTGTAAGCGCCGAGCCCCTCCTCCCAAGAAAATGTCGTGCCCCTCGATTTGCGCACCCCTGCTTTAAGAGATATTCTGGGACCCTCCAACTCCTCCATCGGACCCTTCCTCATATTGACTGACCTTGCAGTGCTCTGCACTGACTTGCACTGACCTGCTATGGTGCCTCTCAAAATACCATGCTAACTCATTCTGAACATACATGTGTCCTTTTTACATGTTACTCAGCTTGTATGGGCCACAGACAGCTTTCCTGGGGTCCAGGACTAGTTTCCACCGGGGACACTCACCCATGGGTCGGCGACTTTGCGAGAACCCACCTCCCCCAACCTGTTTTCTCTTGCACTGCCATAGACAACAACATTTCGGCCTGCTGGTCTTTCTCAGGTAAAGTGGCTAAACCCACTAAATCCAGCAAAGAAAGGCCAGCAGCCGAAACATTGTAGTCTGTGGCACAATAAATTATCTTTTTTTATTCAAATCCGTGTGCCCTTTCCCATCAATCATATTGTATCCATTGGACGAAATGCCGGTCTTCCCTGAGACTAAGGGGCACCGGTAAAAGTATCACTACTTATTGGGTTTTTTTGGTGTGCAGCAAATCCCCATCATTTTTGCGTTCTCTTGCTCTGCCCCAATCTGACACACCACCCTCACCCCCCTCTTAGACTCCCCCGTCACCCTTTCCTTCCTCAAAGGATGTCCTTTAATCAGATCTTACCCAAATTGTCTCCATCTCCCTTGGAAATGTTCTGTCTTTAAGCTGTGCGGCTCCTCTTGATCCGAACTTTCTTAGCTGACCCCTTTAGGTTTCGGCTCCGAGGGTCTAAAAAATAAGCGACTCCGAAAAGATGTGAAATATGCGCACGGGTCCTAATGGGGCACTGAGGGGGAGACTTAAATACTAGTAAATATAATCTACTGTGCTAACAAATATAATCTATTAACTAAGAAATATAACTTATTAAACTAAGAAATATAATTTATTAAACTAACAAATATAACTTATTAAACTAAGAAATATAACTTATTAAACTAAGAAATATATTTTATTAAACTAAGAAATATAACTTATTAAACTAAGAAATATAACTTATTAAACTAAGAAATATAATTTATTAAACTAAGAAATATAACTTATTAAACTAAGAAATATAACTTATTAAACTTAGAAATATAATCTATTAAACTAAATAAATATCTATTAAACTAAATAAATATCTATTCAACTAAATAAATATAATCTATTTAAAAACAATACAATAAAAAGCTGGTGAAATGATACGTCAACCAAGTCACAGATGTGATGCCAATGAGCGTTGAACTCCTTGCAGATCCACCGTCAGCTGGTTGTGGCAGAAAGTGGTGACATACAGTAGAACAGAGTGGTTGAGCTGTAACCACGGCAGTCAGGTCAGAAATCAACACAATATTTTTTGAAATTTAGAATGAGAATGTTCTGTATGTCACATTCTGGGCTCAGACTCTGAGCCCTGTCACATGTTAGCAGCTTGTGATAATAGAAAGTATCCATATACTGGGATGTGATAAGAAACATGAAGGTCATTTTATAATGGGTCCCATAACCTGCTTTATATGAAGTATCATTTTACACTAATTAGTAGAGATGTTACATTTTGAAAAATAGCACTTCTGGCGACATTGTTCATTTTCTCTACAAATGATAAATGAAAAAGTTGGATAAAACGTTATATGTGTGTGTGCGCGCGCAATATATATATATAGAGGTATCAGTACCGTGTTAGCCGAGCTTCAATAATCAAAAAATAAATAGATGATACCGTTCTGTGGCTAACGAAATGCTTTTATTTGTGCCAGCTTTCGAGATACACTGATCTCTTCTTCCGGCGATGTTACAATGAATGAAGCAAGCAAAAGGTATACTTAAAAACAGTGTCTCTTGGAATGTTATCTGTGCTGGTCCTTCCCCCGGTGTGGATGTGTTTTATGCCTAGAGACAGCTGTGTGTGCATAGATATAGCACAGTATGTTAAATTACGCCCCGGGGTCATGTGACGTCACCCTCGTCAAATGCCGCTGCAGGTCACATGACGCCGCATCCAGGTAAGGGTGGGGGGGCGCGAGCACCGGCAGGGGGGCGAGCTGCAAAAGTTTGTGCTCCCCTGGTATAACCAATAAATAATATAGCTGATATAGCAATTTGGTTGTGGCTAGAGAGAGATTATAATGGCAGTGAGAATTAGTGGTCAGAATTAATAACAGTGCAATTACTAAAAAGTGGAGTTGTATTGTTTTACTCGGGCGCTTGCTCTAACCGTCACTTGATTGATGGATGTGTATTAAAAGATTAAAAAAGGGGGTAATACAACCTTAGTTGGAGTTCTCTTGGAAAGTCCTCGTGTGACTCAAAATACCCCACTAGGGTCTATCCTGGACCCTTGGTATAAATGAAACAGAAGAAGAGGTGGGGGAGCACAATGTGAGGAGGATGTAGTATCCTTCACTGACGGTCAATGCGGTGTTTTAGACTCTATTGATCCCTCATAGAAAGAAAAACTCCTTGAATAGGGAGTTTACGTATTGTGTATAATCACAGGGTGTAGATGGAATAATAAATAAACTTACACGGCCTTGTGTAAGTTGTATCCCATCAGGGTTTCTTTGACTTCTTTCCGCGTCTTGCTTCTGAGTGGTAGTACTGCTTTCTTACTGGTCCTCTTTTCTCCTTTGGGTCGGTGGATTCTTGACTGTAATTCGCCTCTCGTGCGGATGTAAGTGTAAACAAAAAAGGCAATTAGGCGCATACATACACAAGTTTGCTGCGGTATGGGGGGGGAATAATAGGATGTTGTGCGTATCAAATATTGATTGATAATAACCCACTCACAAGGCCTAATGTGAGCGATCTCATATAGCTGTATCTTTGTTAACACCAATGCAATAAACAGATCCTTGGGTAGATAACATATAGCCAAGGACCCAGGCTCAAATGTTCAAACCTGGTGAGAGAGGGATATAGGGATATACCAAAATACTCACACGGGCCAGTGTGAGCACACACTCATAGAGGTATCTTTGATACTCCAACGTCAATGATGGTAGGTAGACACCTACGGTCTATACACAATCTCTAGTGGACTCAGGGACACTGAACACTTATGGGAAGTGAAATCTTTATTTAAACTATCATATAATAAACAATGCACTTTAAACAGTATGGGGGTAGGAAATATAAAAATATAAAAACATATAAAAACAAAAGAAGCCACTGATGCTTCTTGAAAAGGGAGAATAAAACAGCAAAGGGAATAGTGGGTGATAAGTGGGTACAAAGTCTCTTTTCTCCGCGTCCGGATGAAGAGAGTCTCCACGGCACCTCCGTTCCCTCACTGAGTGCTGCACAGTTCCAAAGTCGATGAGCTACGCGTTTCGCCCTACACAGGGCTTCCTCAGGCTCGTAAAAGGTGGGGTGGTTGGTTTCTAGTCCCTTTAAATAGGCACTGGTTCTGTCCTCCATAATTGGTAATTGGATTCCGGCTCCCTAATCTGATCTGATTAGGACTGATCTGAAAAGCGCATGCGCAGTGATTAATGCGAGGAAGCCTTACAACCATGAGGGCGCAAACAACTGACGTCATACCGAGCGCCCACTACAGAACATACACGCATTAATCAAGATGGCGGCTCTCCGTCAAGCAGGGAGCCGGAATCCAATTACCAATTATGGAGGACAGAACCAGTGCCTATTTAAAGGGACTAGAAACCAACCACCCCACCTTTTACGAGCCTGAGGAAGCCCTGTGTAGGGCGAAACGCGTAGCTCATCGACTTTGGAACTGTGCAGCACTCAGTGAGGGAACGGAGGTGCCGTGGAGACTCTCTTCATCCGGACGCGGAGAAAAGAGACTTTGTACCCACTTATCACCCACTATTCCCTTTGCTGTTTTATTCTCCCTTTTCAAGAAGCATCAGTGGCTTCTTTTGTTTTTATATGTTTTTATATTTTTATATTTCCTACCCCCATACTGTTTAAAGTGCATTGTTTATTATATGATAGTTTAAATAAAGATTTCACTTCCCATAAGTGTTCAGTGTCCCTGAGTCCACTAGAGATTGTGTATAGACCGTAGGTGTCTACCTACCATCATTGACGTTGGAGTATCAAAGATACCTCTATGAGTGTGTGCTCACACTGGCCCGTGTGAGTATTTTGGTATATCCCTATATCCCTCTCTCACCAGGTTTGAACATTTGAGCCTGGGTCCTTGGCTATATGTTATCTACCCAAGGATCTGTTTATTGCATTGGTGTTAACAAAGATACAGCTATATGAGATCGCTCACATTAGGCCTTGTGAGTGGGTTATTATCAATCAATATTTGATACGCACAACATCCTATTATTCCCCCCCCATACCGCAGCAAACTTGTGTATGTATGCGCCTAATTGCCTTTTTTGTTTACACTTACATCCGCACGAGAGGCGAATTACAGTCAAGAATCCACCGACCCAAAGGAGAAAAGAGGACCAGTAAGAAAGCAGTACTACCACTCAGAAGCAAGACGCGGAAAGAAGTCAAAGAAACCCTGATGGGATACAACTTACACAAGGCCGTGTAAGTTTATTTATTATTCCATCTACACCCTGTGATTATACACAATACGTAAACTCCCTATTCAAGGAGTTTTTCTTTCTATGAGGGATCAATAGAGTCTAAAACACCGCATTGACCGTCAGTGAAGGATACTACATCCTCCTCACATTGTGCTCCCCCACCTCTTCTTCTGTTTCAATTACTAAAAAGTAGCTGTAATAAAATAATAATAAACACTATGCCTAAACACAATAAAAGTCCAGAAACCTAGCTCTAATAGCTATGTTATAACTCAATCATAAAAGGATCCAATTCGGGCGTCCTCTGGAGCCCTGGCAGCTCTCTTCAGGGAAACAACCACCTCCTCGATAGATATCTAAACAAAAAAAAGAAGAGAAAGCGCCCGCTCCATGTGTAAATTCGGTTTAACAATTTCATTTCCTGGACAAGATAAAAATAGCAAACTCACAAACATCCGTTTGGTAAAAGCATTGTGTGAGACAAGCTCGGGCTCCGTGGTAATCCGGTGGTCACTCCGCAGCTCCAGACTTTGGACGATGACCGGGAAACTCGATAGGCTGCGCCCCTCGCAGTGTGGTCTTCCAGCAATCTGTGGTATGTTGTGGTTCCACTGTAAATCCGGTGTCTCGTCTTGGTCGCGTACCAACTTCCCTTCCGGCGTCAGGACGTATAGTGTGGCAATAGCAACGAGAAGAAAGTACCTAGGTGGGGTTGGATCCTCCTCGGTTATTTCTTGTTTTATTAATAAATAATTTACTATATTTTAATCTCTGGTGCGCATTGTGTGCATTTTTCTTCTTGTCTGCACAGTGCTTCAGATGCTGCATCTGAAAAAATGCCGGTGGATCGGGATGTGAGGTAGGGAAGTGACGTCCGCGCCGGAACGTTATTGCCACGCCTCCAAATATTTATTGCCACGCCCCCAATCGCACCCGCTGCATACCCTGCAAAGCCATAAAAAAGCTCAGGCTTCAGCAAGTGTATTGCAGCGTGTGCCTTCCCTCCGTCTGAAATACTATAGACGCAGCCTTATCGACGCTTACTAAATAGGCCCGTGTCTCTCTCTCTCTCTCTCTCTCTCTCTCTCTCTCTGTGTCTCTGTCTCTCTCTGTGTGTCTCTGTCTCTCTCTGTGTGTCTCTGTCTCTCTCTGTGTGTCTCTCTGTGTCTCTGTCTCTCTCTCTGTGTCTCTGTCTCTGTGTGTCTCTGTTTCTCTCTGTGTGTCTCTGTCAAAAGAACATTTCAGTATTGCCAAAGCGTGAGTAAAAGGGGGTGTTGGACAATGATTACACGAATACTAGGGGGTACGGTATAATGGTTATACAGTACATTACTTTTGTCTCTCTCTCTCTCTGTGTCTGTCTCTCTCTCTGTGTCTCTCTCTCCCTATGTACCTCTCTCTGTCTCTCTCTCATTCTCTGTCTCTCTCTCTCTGTGTCTCTCTCTCATTCTCTGTCTCTCTCTCATTCTCTGTCTCTCTCTCATTCTCTGTCTCTCTCTCATTCTCTGTCTCTCTCTCTCATCCCTGTATGATAGGTATGTTCCAACTCTATTTTTTGCTCTTCTTTTCCGTTTGAGAGGAGGGAGTCCCTCACCTCTTCAGCCACACACCAGGAACGCTGGATTGCTTTCAGACGCTCGGAGAGGCGGATACAGTCGTGGATTGCAGGCACTGATTTATCTGGTAAGTACCGCAAACATGCTTGAACAAGGGCCGTAGACATTTTATTTGACGGTTTAGATTATCATTGTCTGTGGTTGTTAGTTATTGGTATTAGAGTTTTTTGATGTTGTTACGAATCAAATACATTTTGAAGTAGTAATCCCCTCCGAACTGGGCATTCCTGGCCAATAATGCCCTGGCTGTAAGAGTTGAAGGGCCCAAGCAAAGCCCCCACCTCTATACACACTAACACTGCAGGGGCATCAGAGTGTCTTGTTGTCATGGCAACAGGGGGTGTCACGTGATGTAATTTGTTTAATAAATTATTTTTTAAGGTGTCCCGGTTTTTCATTTTCGAAATCTGGTCACCCTATTGATCAAGCAGAAAAAGTGAAGAAACAATTGTAGTTTTGCTAATGGACGTCATTTTGGCATATCATTCGCTTTGAGGATACCCATTAATATGAAGAAAAATAACATCGATTCCCAATGTAGCCCCCCTTCCCTGGGCCAATCGCAGATCGGGCCCCCCTCCTCTGTACTAGGGTCTGGCTACGTGTCTGAGTGTGGTGCATACCTGCTGGCAACAGGGGGGCCTGAGTCTCCCGCGATGGTATGGGGGATGACAGGATCAGGTTTCTGGGGTGAATGCCTCCGTCTTATCAGAGCAGGATGAAATTTCTCTTCAGAAGGACTTGGAGAGACTGGAAACGTGGGCAGGTAAATGGCAAATGAGGTTTAATACAGATAAATGTAAGGTTATGCATTTGGAATGCAAGAATAAAAAGGCGACTTACAAATTAAATGGAGATATATTGGGGGAATCCTTGATGGAGAAGGATTTAGGGGTGCTTGTAGACAGCAGGCTTAGCAATAGTGCCCAATGTCATGCAGTAGCTGCAAAGGCAAACAAGATCTTATCTTGCATCAAACGGGCAATGGATGGAAGGGAAGTAGACATAATTATGCCCCTTTACAAAGCATTAGTAAGACCACACCTTGAATATGGAGTACAATTTTGGGCACCAAACCTAAGAAAAGACATTATGGAACTAGAGAGAGTGCGGAGAAGAGCCACCAAATTAATAAAGGGGATGGACATTCTAACTTATGAGGAGAGGCTAGCTATATTGGATTTATTTACATTAGAAAAGAGGCGTCTAAGAGGGGATATGATAACTATATACAAATATATTCAGGGACAATACAAGGAGCTTTCAAAAGAACTATTCATCCCACGGGCAGTACAAAGGACTCGGGCCATCCCTTAAGTTTGGAGGAAAGGAAATTTCACCAGCAACAAAGGAAAGGGTTCTTTACAGTAAGGGCAGTTAAAATGTGGAACTCATTACCCATGGAGACTGTGATGGCAGATACAATAGATTTGTTCAAAAAAAGGTTGGACATCTTTTTAGATGGGACAGGGATATACCAAATAAGTATATATGGGAAGGATGTTGATCCAGGGATTAATCCGATTGCCAACTCTTGGAGTCAGGAAGGAATTAATTTTTCCCCTTAATGGGGTTTTTTGTTTGCCTTCCTCTGGATCAATAAGTAAGTATAGATATAGAATTAAGTATCTGTTGTCTGAATTTGCATAGGTTGAACTTGATGGACGTACGTCTTTTTTCAACCTCATCTATTATGTAACTATGTAACTATGTATGTAATGGTGCAGCGCCTCCATCTCTGAGCCCCAGG
>NW_027456246.1:260000-270000 GCF_040206685.1 Ascaphus truei | reverse complement strand
AAAATCAGTTTGTTTTGGGAAATCCAGTTTCAAGTCTCAAAAATCAGATTGAAGTATGTGTTCAAGGTCAGAGAGGCGAGGGCTGCGTGCATATAGGATAAGATCTAAGGCCTCTCACAATAACCCGTTAGGAATATTAATTCCTCATCTATCCGACATAAGTATAAAATATAGTCTACCAAGACCCCCAATACAGAGTTACCCACCTTATACGGGAGCAGCTGCCAGACTAGTATAGTAAATGTATCTTATTTCTTTTGCCACTGGAGGGCAGCGTGGAGTTACACGGAGTGGCGCCCGTAAGGACGACGTGCCAGTTAGGCGGAAGGAGAAGCGCACACACTTTTATGTGAAACGGATATATTTGGGGAGGGATTCTGAGTAAGAAAATTAACCATTTAAATATGTACAGATTTAATCCCACTTTTGGAAATTAGGGATGTTGCCTAAAAGTTTGAGAATGCATAAAGTGCCACCCATGGGCTTTAATGAAGCAGCATTTGTGGGCTAAAGGGAACAGCATTCTGTATAAAGGTATTTTGGACTCAATATAAATAATTGATGCCAAAAACTAATATTAAGTAAATTGAGAATGGAAAAATCTTCAACACAAACGTACAGAATGTGATATTCTGAGAGATCTTACAGATGTTATCAAATCCCACAATGAATATATAGAAAATGTCCGTATAGAACGAGTCAAACAAGAATATGCCAATAAAACATTTAATTGGGAGATACAGGGGCCACAATTCAGGTCATTTAGCTGAAAGAAGAGAAGCCGGTCAGCCGGTAGAGCAGGTCAGCAGGTCAGCCAGAAGAGCAGGTCAGCCGGTCAGCCGGTCAGCTCTGAGATCAGCATTACTTATATCCCCTAAACGTTGTCCCCTGCATGTAATGCTGCAGAACAGCCTACACTGCATATACTGTACATGAGATACTTAACCCTTTCTTTTCGCTTGACTAATCTGAATGATTTGCTAATTGGTTTGTAATTAGAGAGATATTTGTAGCAGAATCCCATGTATGTTATTTTTACCTTTTTAGATACCGTTTTGTGTAATAAAAGATATGAGATCAGAGGGGCTTCCTGTTTGCACTCGTGTTTTGGCAGAAGTGTATATGTGACCCTATAAATCTCCCTCACACCCGGGCTTGGCAGCGTGACACTAGTGCAGCGTCCTGGGGAAGAATCACTGAGCTGTTAGCAATAGATACAACGGATAGAAAAGACACTACACATAGGTTTGATTAAAGAGAGTATTTTATTGAAATAATGAATCTCTTTGCTGGGAGGGGCCTGCAGCACATTGCAGAGCAATATAGTAACACGCAGAGCAATGCATTGCAGGCCCCTCCGGCAGCAAAGGGGTGAAGAACAATGCAGGGTGTATAAAGATCTCACTGATAATTCATGCACAAAGGGCAGTTTGTTGCTGGGATCCAGAGGAAGGCGAAACATAACCCCTGCTGTGCAATGGGGGAAAAAAATTCCTTCCTGACCCCATTAAATGGCGATCGGATGGTCCCTGGATCACTGCGCAGTGAGATCAGATGGAGCAGCACAGATCAGCGTTGTTATACACAGGGGCACACTCAGTATATAGAGATGCGGGTGATGGGGCCCTTGTGCCCCTGTGTATAACTCACCTGCTCCCCCATCCCCCTGCATATCTATCCCATTCACCCCTTTTCCTCCCGCATACCTCGCAGGGCCGGCCAGCCATTAGGCGGTCGCCTAGCGCGCAGAGCTCCTAGGGGCGCATTAATAATCATTATTATTTTTTCCTCTTATTATTTTATTTATTTATCTTTTTTTTTAAATTATTATTCTTTTTTTTATCCAGTATTTTGGCGCCCTTTTATTTTTATTTTGCGTTGCGCTGGGGTGCGGTGGGACCCCCTGCAGCCCCGATATCTACGCCACTGTTTATTTTATTATTTTATTTATCTTATTATTTTTTATACAACTGGGGCACAAATTTTAAGTTTTGCCTCGGGCGCATGAAACCCGTGCTCTGGCCCTGCTCCTTGTTCTCTCTCACCCTCTCACGCCCAATATCCCTATCTCCCTCTAGTACCTGCCCCTCCCTCAGCCTTCCTGATCTTATCTGCCTCTCCTGCGGTCAAACCAACTTCTCAGGGCCCCTAGAATACCCCTGTATCTACGCCCTGGCTCCTCTGCTACCTGCTCCTGGCTTCTTCTCCGCCTAAAAAAGGTAAAGCAGCAGATCTGTCCGCACCTCTCGTATTCTCCTACCTGCTCCCGGGGTCTTCTCCGCCTAAAAAAGGTGAAGCAGCAGATCCGGCCACACCTGTCGTATGCTCCTTGGTCATCGTACACCACGTCTGCGTCATCGGCAGCTTTGTAGCCCACCTCATTGTTCCACTTGACGCCCGCTTTGTCATATGCCTCGTAGCCCGCCTCGTCGTCTGGTGGCACAAAGGGCACCACCTTCGTGCGTGTCCTGATCTGCAGGAGACATGAAGTGTTTGTAACCAGGGACAGTGATACTCTGTATCGCAAGAGCTCCTGTGCCACTTATACCCCATCCCCAATACCACGTTATACCGCCCTCCACAGGGCAAATACCCATTATACCCACCTCCCCAGGCCCAGTACCCAGTTATACAACCCTCCCAAGGCCCAGTACCCTGTTATACGCCCCTCCCCAGGCCCAGTACTCGTTATACCCACCTCACCAGGCCCAGTACCCGTTATACCCACCTCACCAGGCCCAGTACCCATTATATACCCCTCCCCAGAAGGTCATGTTTCTATTTATCAAAAATACATTGAGTTACCTCTGGTTTTCAGGCATGTCCTGGGGGAGTTATCACAGAGACACAGAAACGTCGCTGAGTTTGGGTTAGTAACTCCCTTAACCTCTCAGCAGTTGAATTCCCCATTAGGCGCTTAGCACGTTAAAAACAAGCGTTGCTATTTCTCTGCATGAAGTTGCAGGTAATTGGAAGAGTTACACAGTGACGGCTATTTCATCACTCACCTTCTTCCCCCGAAACGGTCTTTTCTGTCTTATTTCCGGCTTCACATCGGATATCCATATCCATTCTTGGCCTCTGATCTGTATGCAAGGCAATGCTTTAAGACAGGGTTGCACAACCTTTTCCCCCTGCTCCCCCCTCCACCTTCCCCACCTTGTCTCCGACGTTCTGATGTAACGACGTCATGTGATATCACGTTGCTATGGCAATGCCACATCATGTGACGCCACGTTGCTGTCGCCAGAAGCCGCCGGAGACAAGGAAAGGGAACTTACAGAGGCCTTGCGCGCGATCTCCGGCATTTAATTTAAATGCTGTGGGGAAGAGCGAGGGGCCTCTGTAAGCGCCGAGCCCCTCCTCCCAAGAAAATGTCGTGCCCCTTGATTTGCGCACCCCTGCTTTAAGAGATATTCTGGGACCCTCCAACTCCTCCATCGGACCCTTCCTCATATTGACTGACCTTGCAGTGCTCTGCACTGACTTGCACTGACCTGCTATGGTGCCTCTCAAAATACCATGCTAACTCATTCTGAACATACATGTGTCCTTTCTACATGTTACTCAGCTTGTATGGGCCACAGACAGCTTTCCCGGGGTCCAGGACTAGTTTCCACCGGGGACACTCACCCATGGGTCGGCGACTTTGCGAGAACCCACCCCCCCCCAACCTGTTTTCTCTTGCACTGCCATAGACAACAACATTTCGGCCTGCTGGTCTTTCTCAGGTAAAGTTGTTAAACCCACTAAATCCAGCAAAGAAAGGCCAGCAGCCGAAACATTGTAGTCTGTGGCACAATAAATTATCTTTTTTTATTCAAATCCGTGTGCCCTTTCCCATCAATCATATTGTATCCATTGGACGAAAAGCCGGTCTTCCCTGAGACTAAGGGGCACCGGTAAAAGTATCACTACTTATTGTTTTTTTTTGGTGTGCAGCAAATCCCCATCATTTTTGCGTTCTCTTGCTCTGCCCCAATCTGACACACCACCTTGCTCTCTCACCCCCCTCTTAGACTCCCCCGTCACCCTTTCCTTCCTCAAAGGATGTCCTTTAATCAGATCTTACCCAAATTGTCTCCATCTCCCTTGGAAATGTTCTGTCTTTAAGCTGTGCGGCTCCTCTTGATCCGAACTTTCTTAGCTGACCCCTTTAGGTTTCGGCTCCGAGGGTCTAAAAAATAAGCGACTCCGAAAAGATGTGAAATATGCGCACGGGTCCTAATGGGGCACTGAGGGGGAGACTTAAATACTAGTAAATATAATCTACTGTGCTAACAAATATAATCTATTAACTAAGAAATATAACTTATTAAACTAAGAAATATTATTTATTAAACTAACAAATATAACTTATTAAACTAAGAAATATAACTTATTAAACTAAGAAATATAACTTATTAAACTAAGAAATATAACTTATTAAACTAAGAAATATAACTTATTAAACTTAGAAATATAATCTATTAAACTAAATAAATATCTATTAAACTAAATAAATATCTATTCAACTAAATAAATATAATCTATTTAAAAACAATACAATAAAAAGCTGGAGAAATGATACGTCAACCAAGTCACAGATGTGATGCCAATCAGCGTTGAACTCCTTGCAGATCCACCGTCAGCTGGTTGTGGCAGAAAGTGGTGACATACAGTAGAACAGAGTGGTTGAGCTGTAACCACGGCAGTCAGGTCAGAAATCAACACAATATTTTTTGAAATTTAGAATGAGAATGTTCTGTATGTCACATTCTGGGCTCAGACTCTGAGCCCTGTCACATGTTAGCAGCTTGTGATAATAGAAAGTATCCATATACTGGGATGTGATAAGAAACATGAAGGTCATTTTATAATGGGTCCCATAACCTGCTTTACTGTATATGAAGTATCATTTTACAGTAATTAGTAGAGATGTCACATTTTGAAAAATAGCACTTCTGGCGACATTGTTCATTTTCTCTACAAATGATAAATGAAAAAGTTGGATAAAACGTTATATGTGTGTGTGCGCGCGCAATATATATATAGAGGTATCAGTACCGTGTTAGCCGAGCTTCAATAATCTAAAAATAAATAGATGATACCGTTCTGTGGCTAACGAAATGCTTTTATTTGTGCGAGCTTTCGAGATACACTGATCTCTTCTTCCGGCGATGTTACAATGAATGAAGCAAGCAAAAGGTATACTTAAAAACAGTGTCTCTTGGAATGTTATCTGTGCTGGTCCTTCCCCCGGTGTGGATGTGTTTTATGCCTAGAGACAGCTGTGTGTGCATAGATATAGCACAGTATGTTAAATTACGCCGCGGGGTCATGTGACGTCACCCTCGTCAAATGCCGCTGCAGGTCACATGACGCCGCATCAAGGTATGGGGGGGGGGCGCGAGCACCGGCAGGGGAGCGAGCTGCAAAAGTTTGTGCTCCCCTGGTATAACCAATAAATAATATAGCTGATATAGCAATTTGGTTGTGGCTAGAGAGAGATTATAATGGCAGTGAGAATTAGTGGTCAGAATTAATAACAGTGCAATTACTAAAAAGTAGCTGTAATAAAATAATAATAAACACTATGCCTAAACACAATAAAAGTCCAGAAACCTAGCTCTAATAGCTATGTTATAACTCAATCATAAAAGGATCCAATTCGGGCGTCCTCTGGAGCCCTGGCAGCTCTCTTCAGGGAAACAACCACCTCCTCGATAGATATCTAAACAAAAAAAAGAAGAGAAAGCGCCCGCTCCATGTGTAAATTCGGTTTAACAATTTCATTTCCTGGACAAGATAAAAATAGCAAACTCACAAACATCCGTTTGGTAAAAGCATTGTGTGAGACAGGCTCTGGCTCCGTGGTAATCCGGTGGTCAATCCGCAGCTCCAGACTTTGGACGATGACCGGGAAACTCGATAGGCTGCGCCCCTCGCAGTGTGGTCTTCCAGCAATCTGTGGTATGTTGTGGTTCCACTGTAAATCCGGTGTCTCGTCTTGGTCGCGTACCTACTTCCCTTCCGGCGTCAGGACGTATAGTGTGGCAATAGCAACGAGAAGAAAGTACTGAGGTGGGGTTGGATCCTCCTCGGTTATTTCTTGTTTTATTAATAAATAATTTACTATATTTTAATCTCTGGTGCGCATTGTGTGCATTTTTCTTCTTGTCTGCACAGTGCTTCAGATGCTGCATCTGAAAAAATGCCGGTGGATCGGGATGTGAGGTAGGGAAGTGACGTCCGCGCCGGAACGTTATTGCCACGCCTCCAAATATTTATTGCCACGCCCCCAATCGCACCCGCTGCATACCCTGCAAAGCCATAAAAAAGCTCAGGCTTCAGCAAGTGTATTGCAGCGTGTTTGCCTTCCCTCCGTCTGAAATACTATAGACGCAGCCTTATCGACGCTTACTAAATAGGCCCGTGTCTCTCTCTCTCTGTGTCTCTGTCTCTCTCTGTGTGTCTCTGTTTCTCTCTGTGTGTCTCTGTCAAAAGAACATTTCAGTATTGCCAAAGCGTGAGTAAAAGGGGGTGTGGGACAATGATTACACGAATACTAGGGGGTACGGTATAATGGTTATACAGTACATTACTTTTGTCTCTCTCTCTCTCTGTGTCTATCTCTCTCTCTCTGTGTCTCTCTCTCTCTATGTCCCTCTCTCTGTCTCTCTCTCATTCTCTGTCTCTCTCTCTCTGTGTCTCTCTCTCATTCTCTGTCTCTCTCTCATTCTCTGTCTCTCATTCTCTGTCTCTCTCTCATTCTCTGTCTCTCTCTCATTCTCTGTCTCTCTCTCATTCTCTGTCTCTCTCTCATTCTCTGTCTCTCTCTCTCATCCCTGTATGATAGGTATGTTCCAACTCTATTTTTTGCTCTTCTTTTCCGTTTGAGAGGAGGGAGTCCCTCACCTCTTCAGCCACACACCAGGAACGCTGGATTGCTTTCAGACGCTCGGAGAGGCGGATACAGTCGTGGATTGCAGGCACTGATTTATCTGGTAAGTACCGCAAACATGCTTGAACAAGGGCCGTAGACATTTTATTTGATGGTTTAGATTATCATTGTCTGTGGTTGTTAGTTATTGGTATTAGAGTTTTTTGATGTTGTTACGAATCAAATACATTTTGAAGTAGTAATCCCCTCCGAACTGGGCATTCCTGGCCAATAATGCCCTGGCTGTAATAGTTGAAGGGCCCAAGCAAAGCCCCCACCTCTATACACACTAACACTGCAGGGGCATCAGAGTGTCTTGTTGTCATGGCAACGGGGGGTGTCACGTGATGTAATTTGTTTAATAAATTATTTTTTAAGGTGTCCCGGTTTTTCATTTTCGAAATCTGGTCACCCTATTGATCAAGCAGAAAAAGTGAAGAAACAATTGTAGTTTTGCTAATGGACGTCATTTTGGCATATCATTAGCTTTGAGGATACCCATTAATATGAAGAAAAATAACATCGATTCCCAATGTACACTGGCGACACACTTTATTCGAGCTTGGCTAGTCCCACGAATTCGGGTATACCCGGGTGTATTGAGGTTTGTGACTGTTTTCTGCCCGAGTGCATTGAGTTATTTTCCAAGCAGGGATTGAAGCATTTTATTCCCGCTGGCTGCAATACTGCACAGTATATATATATATACTGCATTACAATTCATGAATTTATGCCATCTGGTAGACACGCGAAGCATTGCAGCCTATTAAATCCTAATCATTATCATTTAACAGATCAGCCGCCCATCAGCCAGGCATGAACCCAGGCTGGGAAGGCAAATGCAACGGGGCTTGTCAGAGGTGAGGAGCGGCGCATTCCAGGTATCTGCCAGGTACATACCGGGTATTTGCTAGAATAAAGTGTGTCGGTGCAGTAGCCCCCCTTCCCTGGGCCAATCGCAGATCGGGCCCCCCTCCTCTGTACTAGGGTCTGGCTACGTGTCTGAGTGTGGTGCATACCTGCTGGCAACAGGGGGGCCTGAGTCTCCCGCGATGGTATGGGGGGTGACAGGATCAGGTTTCTGGGGTGAATGCCTCCGTCTCATCAGAGCAGGATGAAATTTCGCTTCAGAAGGACTTGGAGAGACTGGAAACGTGGGCAGGTAAATGGCAAAGGAGGTTTAATACAGATAAATGTAAGGTTATGCATTTGGGATGCAAGAATAAAAAGGCAACTTACAAATTAAATGGAGATATATTGGGGGAATCCTTGATGGAGAAGGATTTAGGGGTGCTTGTAGACAGCAGGCTTAGCAATAGTGCCCAATGTCATGCAGTAGCTGCAACGGCAAACAAGATCTTATCTTGCATCAAATGGGTAATGGATGGAAGGAAAGTAGACATAATTATGCCCCTTTACAAAGCATTAGTAAGACCACACCTTGAATATGGAGTACAATTTTGGGCACCAATCCTAAGAAAAGACATTATGGAACTAGAGAGAGTGCAGAGAAGAGCCACCAAATTAATAAAGGGGATGGACATTCTAACTTATGAGGAGAGGCTAGCTATATTGGATTTATTTACATTAGAAAAGAGGCGTCTAAGAGGGGATATGATAACTATATACAAATATATTCAGGGACAATACAAGGAGCTTTCAAAAGAACTATTCATCCCACGGGCAGTACAAAGGACTCGGGGCCATCCCTTAAGGTTGGAGGAAAGGAAATTTCACCAGCAACAAAGGAAAGGGTTCTTTACAGTAAGGGCAGTTAAAATGTGGAACTCATTACCCATGGAGACTGTGATGGCAGATACAATAGATTTGTTCAAAAAAAGGTTGGACATCTTTTTAGATGGGACAGGTATACAGGGATATACCAAATAAGTATATATGGGAAGGATGTTGATCCAGGGATTAATCCGATTGCCAATTCTTGGAGTCAGGAAGGAATTATTTTTTCCCCTTAATGGGGTTTTTTGTTTGCCTTCCTCTGGATCAATAAGTAAGTATAGATATAGAATTAAGTATCTGTTGTCTGAATTTAGCATAGGTTGAACTTGATGGACGTACGTCTTTTTTCAACCTCATCTATTATGTAACTATGTAACTATGTATGTAATGGTGCAGCGCCTCCATCTCTGAGCCCCAGGAATACGGGTGGAATCCTTCCAGAGAGTCCCCCCCCCCCCCCCCTCGGGGATGAGAGATTCCAGTCTCACACTGTATATCTTCAAAAGCAGCCGCAGCTCTTTATTCACAGCAGCAGAATAGCAGCAACAAGACTATCAATCAGGTACAGGGTGTCTTCCTCCACACAGGACTGCTCTCCCTCAGGATGGTCTCTGTGTCCCTGCCACCACCCCAGGTCAAGGGCACCCAGGGTGGGGCTAGCTCTTCCCTCGCCCCCTAAACAGGGTGAGAGGAATTGGTCCACCTCCCTAACTAAGGTTGCATCAGCTCTACTCAGAGGCTGATGGCTCCCCTTCTCCAACGGCCAATTGATATAGGCTCTCTCTGTCACCCTGGGCCAGCCAGGTGACAGACTCAGCAGACTCTAACTCTGGACTGAACTCTTAACTCTGACACACACTTCTACTAAATAGGAAGTGCACTGCTCTTTATGATATTGGCAGGCACTGCCCCTGTGTCTCTGCCTACCACACAGGGTCAGGTACCAATTTCAGGAATGTCCCGTTATTAGCGTAAACACAACAGAGTTATATGGATCTAGCATTAAGACTGTAAGCTCTCCAGGCAAGGGATTTCCTTTCCTATTGTCTGATTTTGTTTGTTGCACTTATTGTACTATAATTCTCTGTACTGTATTGCCTCTCTTATAAAGCGCTATATAAATAAATATTTACATACATAATATATCTTAATGCATCTTAAGACACCTTAGAGTTCCCTCTATAAGACACTTTATGGTCCACTCAAGTGAATAGTCTGTAAGTAGGGTGACCATTCATCCCGGTTTTGCCGGGACAGTCCCGTTTTTTTCTGCCCTGTCCCGATTTTAGCTCCGTCCCGGTTATGTCCCGATTTTTGTCCCTGGTCGCGGTATTGCGGGGC
>NW_027456246.1:235000-255000 GCF_040206685.1 Ascaphus truei | reverse complement strand
CTGGAGGGCAGCGTGGAGTTACACGGAGTGGCGCCCGTAAGGACGACGTGCCAGTTAGGCGGAAGGAGAAGCGCACACACTTTTATGTGAAACGGATATGTTTGGGGAGGGATTTAGGAGTCTGAGTAAGAAAATTAACCATTTAAATATGTACAGATTTTATCCCACTTTTGGAAATTAGGGATGTTGCCTAAAAGTTTGAGAATGCATAAAGTGCCACCCATGGGCTTTAATGAAGCAGCATTTGTGGGCTAAAGGGAACAGCATTCTGTATAAAGGTATTTTGGACTCGATATAAATAATTGATGCCAAAAACTAATATTAAGTAAATTGAGAATGGAAAAATCTTCAACACAAACGTACAGAATGTGATATTCTGAGAGATCTTACAGATGTTATCAAATCCCACAATGAATATATAGAAAATGTCTGTATAGAACGAGTCAAACAAGAATATGCCAATAAAACGTTTAATTGGGAGATACAGGGGCCACAATTCAGGTCATTTAGCTGAAAGAAGAGAAGCCGGTCAGCCGGTAGAGCAGGTCAGCCGGTCAGCCAGTAGAGCAGGTCAGCAGGTCAGCCAGAAGAGCAGGTCAGCCGGTCAGCCGGTAGAGCAGGTCAGCCGGTCAGCTCTGAGATCAGCATTACTTATATCCCCTAAACGTTGTCCCCTGCATGTAATGCTGCAGAACAGCCTACACTGCATATACTGTACATGAGATACGTAACCCTTTCTTTTCGCTCGACTAATCTGAATGATTTGCTAATTGGTTTGTAATTAGAGAGATATTTGTAGCAGAATCCCATGTATGTTATTTTTACCTTTTTAGATACCGTTTTGTGTAATAAAAGATATGAGATCAGAGGGGCTTCCTGTTTGCACTCGTGTTTTGGCAGACGTGTATATGTGACCCTATAAATCTCCCTCACACCCGGGCTTGGCAGCGTGACACTAGTGCAGCGTCCTGGGGAAGAATCACTGAGCTGTTAGCAATAGATACAACGGATAGAAAAGACACTACACATAGGTTTGATTAAAGAGAGTATTTTATTGAAATAATGAATCTCTTTGCTGGGAGGGGCCTGCAGCACATTGCAGAGCAATATAGTAACACGCAGAGCAATGCATTGCAGGCCCCTCCGGCAGCAATGGGGTGAAGACCAATGCAGGGTGTATAAAGATCTCACTGATAATTCATGCACAAAGGGCAGTTTGTTGCTGTGATCCAGAGGAAGGCGAAACATAACCCCTGCTGTGCAATGGGGGAAAAAAATTCCTTCCTGACCCCATTAAATGGCGATCGGATGGTCCCTGGATCACTGCGCAGTGAGATCAGATGGAGCAGCACAGATCAGCGTTGTTATACACAGGGGCACACTCAGTATATAGAGATGCAGGTGATGGGGCCCTTGTGCCCCTGTGTATAACTCACCTGCTCCCCCATCCCCCTGCATATCTATCCCATTCACCCCTTTTCCTCCCGCATACCTATTTTTATTTTGCGTCGCACTGGGGTGCGGTCGCACCCCCTGCAGCCCCGATATCTACGCCACTGTTTATTTTATTATTTTATTTATCTTATTATTTTTTATACAACTGGGGCACAAATTTTAAGTTTTGCCTCGGGCGCATGAAACCCGTGCTCTGGCCCTGCTCCTTGTTCTCTCTCACCCTCTCACGCCCAATATCCCTATCTCCCTCTAGTACCTGCCCCTCCCTCAGCCTTCCTGATCTTATCTGCCTCTCCTGCGGTCAAACCAACTTCTCAGGGCCCCTAGAATACCCCTGTATCTACGCCCTGGCTCCTCTGCTACCTGCTCCTGGCTTCTTCTCCGCCTAAAAAAGGTGAAGCAGCAGATCTGTCCGCACCTCTCGTATTCTCCTACCTACTCCCGGGGTCTTCTCCTCCGCCTAAAAAAGGTGAAGCAGCAGATCCGGCCACACCTGTCGTATGCTCCTTGGTCATCGTACACCACGTCTGCGTCATCGGCCGCCTTGTAGCCCACCTCATTGTTCCACTTGACGCCCGCTTTGTCATATGCCTCGTCGTCCGCCTCGTAGCCCGCCTCGTCGTCTGGTGGCACAAAGGGCACCACCTTCGTGCGTGTCCTGATCTGCAGGAGACATGAAGTGTTTGTAACCAGGGACAGTGATACTCTGTATCGCAAGAGCTCCTGTGCCACTTATACCCCATCCCCAATACCACGTTATACCGCCCTCCACAGGGCAAATACCCGTTATACCCACCTCCCCAGGCCCAGTATCCAGTTATACAACCCTCCCAAGGCCCAGTACCCTGTTATACGCCCCTCCCCAGGCCCAGTACTCGTTATACCAACCTCACCAGGCCCAGTACCCGTTATACCCACCTCACCAGGCCCAGTACCCATTATATACCCCTCCCCAGAAGGTCATGTTTCTATTTATCAAAAATACATTGAGTTACCTCTGGTTTTCAGGCATGTCCTGGGGGAGTTATCACAGAGACACAGAAACGTCGCTGAGTTTGGGTTAGTAACTCCCTTAACTTCTCAGCAGTTGAATTCCCCATTAGGCGCTTAGCACGTTAAAAACAAGCGTTGCTATTTCTCTGCATGAAGTTGCAGGTAATTGGAAGAGTTACACAGTGACGGCTATTTCATCACTCACCTTCTTCCCCCGAAACGGTCTTTTCTGTCTTATTTCCGGCTTCACATCGGATATCCATATCCATTCTTGGCCTCTGATCTGTATGCAAGACAATGCTTTAAGACAGGGTTGCACAACCTTTTCCCCCTGCTCCCCCCTCCACCTTCCCCACCTTGTCTCCGACGTTCTGATGTAACGACGTCATGTGATATCACGTTGCTATGGCAATGGCACATCATGTGACGCCACGTTGCTGTCGCCAGAAGCCGCCGGAGACAAGGAAAGGGAACTTACAGAGGCCTTGCGCGCGATCTCCGGCATTTAATTTAAATGCTGTGGGGAAGAGCGAGGGGCCTCTGTAAGCGCCGAGCCCCTCCTCCCAAGAAAATGTCGTGCCCCTCGATTTGCTCACCCCTGCTTTAAGAGATATTCTGGGACCCTCCAAATCCTCCATCGGACCCTTCCTCATATTGACTGACCTTGCAGTGCTCTGCACTGACTTGCACTGACCTGCTATGGTGCCTCTCAAAATACCATGCTAACTCATTCTGAACATACATGTGTCCTTTTTACATGTTACTCAGCTTGTATGGGCCACAGACAGCTTTCCTGGGGTCCAGGACTAGTTTCCACCGGGGACACTCACCCATGGGTCGGCGACTTTGCGAGAACCCACCCCCCCCAACCTGTTTTCTCTTGCACTGCCATAGACAACAACTTTTCGGCCTGCTGGTCTTTCTCAGGTAAAGTGGCTAAACCCACTAAATCCAGCAAAGAAAGGCCAGCAGCCCAAACATTGTAGTCTGTGGCACAATAAATTATCTTTTTTTATTCAAATCCGTGTGCCCTTTCCCATCAATCATATTGTATCCATTGGACGAAATGCCGGTCTTCCCTGAGACTAAGGGGCACCGGTAAAAGTATCACTTCTTATTGTTTTTTTTTGATGTGCAGCAAATCCCCATCATTTTTGCGTTCTCTTGCTCTGCCCCAATCTGACACACCACCTTGCTCTCTCACCCCCCTCTTAGACTCCCCCGTCACCCTTTCCTTCCTCAAAGGATGTCCTTTAATCAGATCTTACCCAAATTGTCTCCATCTCCCTTGGAAATGTTCTGTCTTTAAGCTGTGCGGCTCCTCTTGATCCGAACTTTCTTAGCTGACCCCTTTAGGTTTCGGCTCCGAGGGTCTAAAAAATAAGCGACTCCGAAAAGATGTGAAATATGCGCACGGGTCCTAATGGGGCACTGAGGGGGAGACTTAAATACTAGTAAATATAATCTACTGTGCTAACAAATATAATCTATTAACTAAGAAATATAACTTATTAAACTAAGAAATATAATTTATTAAACTAAGAAATATAACTTATTAAACTAAGAAATATAACTTATTAAACTAAGAAATATATTTTATTAAACTAAGAAATATAACTTATTAAACTAAGAAATATAACTTATTAAACTAAGAAATATAATTTATTAAACTAAGAAATATAACTTATTAAACTTAGAAATATAATCTATTAAACTAAATAAATATCTATTAAACTAAATAAATATCTATTCAACTAAATAAATATAATCTATTTAAAAACAATACAATAAAAAGCTGGAGAAATGATACTGTACGTCAACCAAGCCACAGATGTGATGCCAATGAGCGTTGAACTCCTTGCAGATCCACCGTCAGCTGGTTGTGGCAGAAAGTGGTGACATACAGTAGAACAGAGTGGTTGAGCTGTAACCACGGCAGTCAGGTCAGAAATCAACACAATATTTTTTGAAATTTAGAATGAGAATGTTCTGTATGTCACATTCTGGGCTCAGACTCTGAGCCCTGTCACATGTTAGCAGCTTGTGATAATAGAAAGTATCCATATACTGGGATGTGATAAGAAACATGAAGGTCATTTTATGATGGGTCCCATAACCTGCTTTATATGAAGTATCATTTTACACTAATTAGTAGAGATGTTACATTTTGAAAAATAGCACTTCTGGCGACATTGTTCATTTTTTCTACAAATGATAAATGAAAAAGTTGGATAAAACGTTATATGTGTGTGTGCGCGCGCAATATATATATATAAAGGTATCAGTACCGTGTTAGCCGAGCTTCAATAATCAAAAAATAAATAGATGATACCGTTCTGTGGCTAACGAAATGCTTTTATTTGTGCGAGCTTTCGAGATACACTGATCTCTTCTTCCGGCGATGTTACAATGAATGAAGCAAGCAAAAGGTATACTTAAAAACAGTGTCTCTTGGAATGTTATCTGTGCTGGTCCTTCCCCCGGTGTGGAAGTGTTTTATGCCTAGAGACAGCTGTGTGTGCATAGATATAGCACAGTATGTTAAATTACGCCGCGGGGTCATGTGACGTCACCCTCGTCAAATGCCGCTGCAGGTCACATGACGCCGCATCAAGGTAAGGGGGGGGGGCGCGAGCACCGGCAGGGGGGCGAGCTGCAAAAGTTTGTGCTCCCCTGGTATAACCAATAAATAATATAGCTGATATAGCAATTTGGTTGTGGCTAGAGAGAGATTATAATGGCAGTGAGAATTAGTGGTCAGAATTAATAACAGTGCAATTACTAAAAAGTAGCTGTAATAAAATAATAATAAACACTATGCCTAAACACAATAAAAGTCCAGAAACCTAGCTCTAATAGCTATGTTATAACTCAATCATAAAAGGATCCAATTCGGGCGTCCTCTGGAGCCCTGGCAGCTCTCTTCAGGGAAACAACCACCTCCTCGATAGATATCTAAACAAAAAAAAGAAGAGAAAGCGCCCGCTCCATGTGTAAATTCGGTTTAACAATTTCATTTCCTGGACAAGATAAAAATAGCAAACTCACAAACATCCGTTTGGTAAAAGCATTGTATGAGACAGGCTCGGGCTCCGTGGTAATCCGGTGGTCAATCCGCAGCTCCAGACTTTGGACGATGACCGGGAAACTCGATAGGCTGCGCCCCTCACAGTGTGGTCCTCCAGCAATCTGTGGTATGTTGTGGTTCCACTGTAAATCCGGTGTCTCGTCTTGGTCGCGTACCAACTTCCCTTCCGGCGTCAGGACGTATAGTGTGGCAATAGCAACGAGAAGAAAGTACTGAGGTGGGGTTGGATCCTCCTCGGTTATTTCTTGTTTTATTAATAAATAATTTACTATATTTTAATCTCTGGTGCGCATTGTGTGCATTTTTCTTCTTGTCTGCACAGTGCTTCAGATGCTGCATCTGAAAAAATGCCGGTGGATCGGGATGTGAGGTACGGAAGTGACGTCCGCGCCGGAACGTTATTGCCACGCCTCCAAATATTTATTGCCACGCCCCCAATCGCACCCGCTGCATACCCTACAAAGCCATAAAAAAAGCTCAGGCTTCAGCAAGTGTATTGCAGCGTGTGTGCCTTCCATCCGTCTGAAATACTATAGACGCAGCCTTATCGACGCTTACTAAATAGGCCCGTGTCTCTCTCTCTCTCTCTCTCTCTGTGTCTCTGTCTCTCTCTGTGTGTCTCTGTCTCTCTCTGTGTGTCTCTGTCTCTCTCTGTGTGTCTCTCTGTTTCTCTGTCTCTCTCTCTGTGTCTCTGTCTCTCTCTGTGTGTCTCTGTTTCTCTCTGTGTGTCTCTGTCAAAAGAACATTTCAGTATTGCCAAAGCGTGAGTAAAAGCAGGTGTGGGACAATGATTACACGAATACTAGGGGGTACGGTATAATGGTTATACAGTACATTACTTTTGTCTCTCTCTCTCTCTGTGTCTATCTCTCTCTCTCTGTGTCTCTCTCTCCCTATGTCCCTCTCTCTGTCTCTCTCTCATTCTCTGTCTCTCTCTCTCTGTGTCTCTCTCTCATTCTCTGTCTCTCTCTCATTCTCTGTCTCTCATTCTCTGTCTCTCTCTCATTCTCTGTCTCTCTCTCATTCTCTGTCTCTCTCTCATTCTCTGTCTCTCTCTCTCATCCCTGTATGATAGGTATGTTCCAACTCTATTTTTTGCTCTTCTTTTCCGTTTGAGAGGAGGGAGTCCCTCACCTCTTCAGCCACACACCAGGAACGCTGGATTGCTTTCAGACGCTCGGAGAGGCGGATACAGTCGTGGATTGCAGGCACTGATTTATCTGGTAAGTACCGCAAACATGCTTGAACAAGGGCCGTAGACATTTTATTTGATGGTTTAGATTATCATTGTCTGTGGTTGTTAGTTATTGGTATTAGAGTTTTTTGATGTTGTTACGAATCAAATACATTTTGAAGTAGTAATCCCCTCCGAACTGGGCATTCCTGGCCAATAATGCCCTGGCTGTAAGAGTTGAAGGGCCCAAGCAAAGCCCCCACCTCTATACACACTAACACTGCAGGGGCATCAGAGTGTCTTGTTGTCATGGCAACGGGGGGTGTCACGTGATGTAATTTGTTTAATAAATTATTTTTTAAGGTGTCCCGGTTTTTCATTTTCGAAATCTGGTCACCCTATTGATCAAGCAGAAAAAGTGAAGAAACAATTGTAGTTTTGCTAATGGACGTCATTTTGGCATATCATTAGCTTTGAGGATACCCATTAATATGAAGAAAAATAACATCGATTCCCAATGTAGCCCCCCTTCCCTGGGCCAATCGCAGATCGGGCCCCCCTCCTCTGTACTAGGGTCTGGCTACGTGTCTGAGTGTGGTGCATACCTGCTGGCAACAGGGGGGCCTGAGTCTCCCGCGATGGTATGGGGGATGACAGGATCAGGTTTCTGGGGTGAATGCCTCCGTCTTATCAGAGCAGGATGAAATTTCTCTTCAGAAGGACTTGGAGAGACTGGAAACGTGGGCAGGTAAATGGCAAATGAGGTTTAATACAGATAAATGTAAGGTTATGCATTTGGGATGCAAGAATAAAAAGGCTAGAATTAACCACAGCTGAGAAGTGAAGACATATTTGTTGCCACCACTTAGCAACTAGAAGCTCATTTAGGAGTGCACTCCTAGGCATTAAAACTTAACATTTATTTGGTGAATAGAATAAAATAAGTTCTTAACATAAAGTGATAATATTAACTACATACAATGTACTATGGCGGGAGGGAATGAGGAGACGATAGATGGCCAAAGTATATAGTGAGGTATGCTAATGCCTAATAGTACATAGCAAAAGCAGTAATACCAAATTGGCCTTAATTGGGGAGTGGGTTACTCAGCTGAGAAAGCTCAAAAGTGCTTGCCCTGTGTATGAGTATTGTGCGTCATGTGGCGTAGCGTACCGAGCACCCATCCTGTATTGATAAATAGCCCAAGTCAGTGTCCTGCTGATAAATATAATATTTAAGCTGATAGATATAATCACTGTATGTGCAACTCAATGACAGGTTGGTGGTACGTGAATTGATTCTGCGCCCAGTGACGTTTAACAATCACTCTACTGTACATAGATGGTATACCAGGAAAGCTATTAGTAATAAAAGTCCAGGATAAACTGATACTAAACACTCTGCTAATTATTGAAGCAGTAAATAAATTGTTACTGTGGTTATTGAACAATCCGTCAATATATAATCAATACTGTGAGTACTTGTACTCAGCAAATTCCCTGTACACATGACCTTCTACCAATTCATAGAACAATTCATACATGAATAGGTGTCTGTGTGCAGCAGATGCTGGCAGGCTAGCAGTGATAATGTTAAATACCAGATAAATCGCAACAATTGGCAATCATAGTAAATGTCTGTTAGCTACAAGGTAAAATTGACACAGTGAATCATAGTACAGAGACAGGCTTCAGCAAAGAACCACTGAGTGAATAGAGCCTGTTTAAACCTGGATGCGATCGCATTTAAAATGAGCAACAGCAGAGAACACAGACACAAAGTAACGATACTACCAGTCTCTCTCAAATCCCTCGCGCTGACGTCACCACGCCAGAACGCCCTACGCGTTTCCCTCCTTGACGGAGATTCTTCAGGGGCGAGTGATAACCAGCTGATTACGGAAGCGTATTATATAGCGTCATAGGTTGCCATAGCAACCCGCGGGCCAATTGAAGGCTTGCGCAACACTTATTCCGATCAGTAGGGGACTGTATGTTAGAACAGCTGTTATTAAAGAAGTACACACTAATTTCAAACAATACAATAAGGTCTAATGAGGGTTTAAAAGAGTCACCAGCATATGGGGCAAAGGCTCATGCATGTGGGCGTCTATGAGGTTTATGAACCCATGCCGAAATGGCAGATACTAAATAGCCGTTCTGTGATATGTGGCAAAGCTTAGTCATAGCAGGCTGGAGGTATTCAGACATGTACTAGATGAAATGCATATTAAACTGTACTTAGTCCATAAGCAAAGGTATACTTGCTTGCTTGCCAGTAAACTAGGGAGTATGTGCAATAAATAACATGTATATTGTTGTTATTAGTATGAGACATTTTATGGATAAATAAACATGATGTCAACTCCACTGATGATCAGATAAATGGAGTATATGTAAAACCCTCGTTTAACCCATGAGGGTACAATGTTTTTAATTTGTATATCCATTCGGCCTCACGTTTTAATAATCTGTTATTTATATCGCCACCACGTATATTGTTTTTAAGGTGGTCAATGCCTGTAAATGATAGGCACTTGATATCTCCCTGATGAATATTATTTACATGGCGTGCAACTGGTGTTTCTAATTTATTGTGGACAGAGTTTATATGTTCGAGTACTCGTTTTTTAAACTCCCTGATAGTTTTGCCAACATATCTGAGGCCACACTCACAACTGATCAAATATATTACATTGATAGTTTTAGAACTTATGTAGTGTCTAATATCAAATGTTGCTGATTTATCATGAGCCAAGAAGGATTTGGCAGGGTTGATGTATTGGCATGCTTTGCAGTTCTGGCACTTGTGCATGCCCTTTGGTGGAGGTGTTAACCAAGTCGATAATATAGGGCGTGTAAAATGACTATGCACAAGGCCATCCTGCAAATTAGCAGATCTCCTGCTGGTGATACTAGGAGTACCTTTTAGAATTTTAACAAGGTCTTCATCAGATCTAAAGATGTACCAATGTTTCATGAAGATCTTCTTGATCTCATGCCACCTGTAATTATAGGTTCCAATGCAACGAACCTGTGTATTAGGTAGTTTCATGTTTGGGCCCAGTAATTGTGCTCTATCACTACTGCACCGACACACTTTATTCGAGCAAATACCCGGTATGTACCTGGCAGATACCTGGAATGCGCCGCTCCTCACCTCTGACAAGCCCCGTTGCATTTGCTTTCCCAGCCTGGGTTCATGCCTGGCTGATGGGCGGCTGATCTGTTAAATGATAATGATTAGGATTTAATAGGCTGCAATGCTTCGCGTGTCTACCAGATGGCATAAATTCATGAATTGTAATGCAGTATATATATATATACTGTGCATTATTGCAGCCAGCGGGAATAAAATGCTTCAATCCCTGCTTGGAAAATACCTCAATGCACTCGGGCAGAAAACAGTCACAAACCTCAATACACCCGGGTATACCCGAATTCGTGGGACTAGCCAAGCTCGAATAAAGTGTGTCGCCAGTGTATCTCTAGCGCGATGATATGCGTTTTTCAATGTAGACATTGGGTATCCCCTATCTAAGAACCGCTCTTTCAGGTCCTGAGCCTGTATATGAAATTCTCTCAAAGTGGAGCAATTACGGCGTAATCGCAGGTATTGTCCAATGGGGATACTTTTGACTAGAGATGGGGGATGGTGGCTGGTAGCCGCCAAAAGACTGTTTGTGGCCGTCTTTTTTCTAAAGATTGTAGTTTGCACATTGCCATCTGGGTCCTTGCTTATTTTCAAGTCCAAAAATGTTATCTCAGTTGCATTGTACTCAAAGGTCAATTTTAGGTTCAAATCATTAGCATTCAATAGAGACACAAATTCAACCAATATAGTAACTGGACCATGCCAGATCAATAATATGTCGTCTATAAAACGAATCCACAAGTCAATGTATTGTGTATATTGTGCAAATCTGTCACTGAACACATGTTGATCTTCCCACCAGCCCAGGTACAGATTGGCATATGTTGGTGCACAGGATGTGCCCATCGCTGTTCCCTGGGTCTGGTGGTAGAGTGTTCCATCAAATAGAAAGAAGTTGTGACATAGGACAAATTGCAAAAGGTCTATCATAAATTTATTGTGTTCATTGTAACCGGTACCCCTAGTAGAGAGAAAATAACTGCATGCTTTAACACCATTAGAATGGATGATGCTGGAGTAAAGAGATTCCACATCAAGTGGAGCAAACAGGGTTTGACTATCACAGTTTATTCCATCTAGTCTTCGTAAGGTGTCTTTCGTGTCCTTAATGTGGGATGGCAAGTTGGTTACGAAAGGACGCATGATTTGATCCAAATAGACACTACAGTGTTCAGTAAGATTGTTGTTGCCAGAGACAATAGGCCTACCTGGCGGTCTTTTTTGATCTTTATGAATCTTAGGCAATGTATAAAATGTTGCCACTGTAGGTGTCTTGGGTAACAAATAATCATGCTCATTTTTGTCAATAATGTTGTTGGTAAGGGCATTGTTCAAGATAGATTGGAGATCTTTTAAGAACCTTATAGTTGGATTATGGTCCAATATCTTATATGTTGTTTTGTCTTTCAGGATGCGTTGGCACTCCTTCACATAAAAGTCAGTGTCCATAACAACAACATTACCACCCTTATCTGAGGGCTTGATTGTGATTTCTTGATGGGTCATTAATTCCCTGAATGCCACATTTTCTTTTTGTGTGATGTTATATCGCATGTGTTTTTTAGTTTTTATTTTCTCTAAGTCCCGGGTAACTAGGTTGGTAAAAACCTCAACCTGGGGACATAATGACATGAAGGGGGTAAATTTACTTTTCGGTTTACAACTGGAGAACGGACCTTCTCTTTTGTCAGGCGGACTTTCGTTATCATCTAGTAGTGACATAAGATTCTGGACATTTGTCTGATCAGATGCAGCGAGACCAATAGTATCTACTTCACGTCTAGATTTTTTAGCGTGAAACTTATGCAGAAGTAGTTTACGGGAAAACAAATTTAAGTCCTTTACCCACTCAAAGAGATTGAAGTCTCTGGTGGGGGAAAAGGATAATCCCTTCTCTAATAGTGAGATGTGATCACTAGTTAGATTAATTTTTGAGAGATTAAAAATCTTCAATTTCCCATCTTCTACTGCTGTAGAATTTATTTTCTGCGTTGGCCTCTGCCTGCTTTTTCCTTGTCCTTTTGTTTTTTTGTTATTGCCCCCTCGTCTTGTTGGTCTCTTACGAGGGGGTATTCCAAAAAAGCAATAGTATTGGTATCAGTTGGAGAGATCCCACTTGTAGAGGGAGATGGGACAGATGTTCTAGTTTCAGAACCGCTAGCTGTTTCAGACTCAGAATTCTCAGCCTCTGAGGAAGAGTAATTAATCGTGGTTTGTCTTCTCTTCTGGGATTTTTTATAACTGTACACCTGATGTAAACTGTAATCTAAGGCATCCCTCTGAAATTTTCTATGTTTCCTTTCTTTTATTTCATTTCTAAACTTATCAACCTCTCTTTGGAGTTTAGATTCCATATCATCAAAATCTTTGTGGGATCTAAAGTCATCTAGTTTGCGTAATTGTATATCCAACTCTTTTTGTATATTTAATAACCTAGTCTGTTGAGTTTCAACCAATAATTTGATCAAAGACTGGGAACAGGTTGTTAATATTTTTTCCCATTGCTGTGTGAACTCAACAGTGGTTATATGATACGCTGGAGAGAGGCCTATCCGTAAGCCCCGAGGGATCATATCTTGTGTATCATAATTCTGCAAACTAGAGACCTCCCACCAAGTCTGAGCCTGAGACTTGAATAAGCGATTAAGGATTCTGAAATGATAAATCAGCAACATTTGATATTAGACACTACATAAGTTGTAAAACTATCAATGTAATATATTTGATGAGTTGTGAGTGTGGCCTCAGATATGTTGGCAAAACTATCAGGGAGTTTAAAAAACGAGTACTCGAACATATAAACTCTGTCCACAATAAATTAGAAACACCAGTTGCACGCCATGTAAATAATATTCATCAGGGAGATATCAAGTGCCTATCATTTACAGGCATTGACCACCTTAAAAACAATATACGTGGTGGCGATATAAATAACAGATTATTAAAACGTGAGGCCGAATGGATATACAAATTAAAAACATTGTACCCTCATGGGTTAAACGAGGGTTTTACATATACTCCATTTATCTGATCATCAGTGGAGTTGACATCATGTTTATTTATCCATAAAATGTCTCATACTAATAACAACAATATACATGTTATTTATTGCACATACTCCCTAGTTTACTGGCAAGCAAGCAAGTATAACTTTGATTATGGACTAAGTACAGTTTAATATGCATTTCATCTAGTACATGTCTGAATACCTCCAGCCTGCTATGACTAAGCTTTGCCACATATCACAGAACGGCTATTTAGTATCTGCCATTTCGGCATGGGTTCATAAACCTCATAGACGCCCACATGCATGAGCCTTTGCCCCATATGCTGGTGACTCTTTTAAACCCTCATTAGACCTTATTGTATTGTTTGAAATTAGTGTGTACTTCTTTAATAACAGCTGTTCTAACATACAGTCCCCTACTGATCGGAATAAGTGTTGCGCAAGCCTTCAATTGGCCCGCGGGTTGCTATGGCAACCTATGACGCTATATAATACGCTTCCGTAATCAGCTGGTTATCACTCGCCCCTGAAGAATCTCCGTCAAGGAGGGAAACGCGTAGGGCGTTCTGGCGTGGTGACGTCAGCGCGAGGGATTTGAGAGAGACTGGTAGTATCGTTACTTTGTGTCTGTGTTCTCTGCTGTTGCTCATTTTAAATGCGATCGCATCCAGGTTTAAACAGGCTCTATTCACTCAGTGGTTCTTTGCTGAAGCCTGTCTCTGTACTATGATTCACTGTGTCAATTTTACCTTGTAGCTAACAGACATTTACTATGATTGCCAATTGTTGCGATTTATCTGGTATTTAACATTATCACTGCTAGCCTGCCAGCATCTGCTGCACACAGACACCTATTCATGTATGAATTGTTCTATGAATTGGTAGAAGGTCATGTGTACAGGGAATTTGCTGAGTACAAGTACTCACAGTATTGATTATATATTGACGGATTGTTCAATAACCACAGTAACAATTTATTTACTGCTTCAATAATTAGCAGAGTGTTTAGTATCAGTTTATCCTGGACTTTTATTACTAATAGCTTTCCTGGTATACCATCTATGTACAGTAGAGTGATTGTTAAACGTCATTGGGCGCAGAATCAATTCACGTACCACCAACCTGTCATTGAGTTGCACATACAGTGATTATATCTATCAGCTTAAATATTATATTTATCAGCAGGACACTGACTTGGGCTATTTATCAATACAGGATGGGTGCTCGGTACGCTACGCCACATGACGCACAATACTCATACACAGGGCAAGCACTTTTGAGCTTTCTCAGCTGAGTAACCCACTCCCCAATTAAGGCCAATTTGGTATTACTGCTTTTGCTATGTACTATTAGGCATTAGCATACCTCACTATATACTTTGGCCATCTATCGTCTCCTCATTCCCTCCCGCCATAGTACATTGTATGTAGTTAATATTATCACTTTATGTTAAGAACTTATTTTATTCTATTCACCAAATAAATGTTAAGTTTTAATGCCTAGGAGTGCACTCCTAAATGAGCTTCTAGTTGCTAAGTGGTGGCAACAAATATGTCTTCACTTCTCAGCTGTGGTTAATTCTAGTTTAATTCAGCTCATCAGTTGCACCCACCGTCAACCTTGACGGCTCAGGCACCATCATACTACCATCACATTATTTGATTTAGTGAGCATTATATTTCTTTTTTTTGTTTTCAAGAATAAAAAGGCGACTTACAAATTAAATGGAGATATATTGGGGGAATCCTTGATGGAGAAGGATTTAGGAGTGCTTGTAGACAGCAGGCTTAGCAATAGTGCCCAATGTCATGCAGTAGCTGCAAAGGCAAACAAGATCTTATCTTGCATCAAACGGGCAATGGATGGAAGGGAAGTAGACATAATTATGCCCCTTTACAAAGCATTAGTAAGACCACACCTTGAATATGGAGTACAATTTTGGGCACCAATCCTAAGAAAAGACATTATGGAACTAGAGAGAGTGCAGAGATGAGCCACCACATTAATAAAGGGGATGGACATTCTAACTTATGAGGAGAGGCTAGCTATATTGGATTTATTTACATTAGAAAAGAGGCGTCTAAGAGGGGATATGATAACTATATACAAATATATTCAGGGACAATACAAGGAGCTTTCAAAAGAACTATTCATCCCACGGGCAGTACAAAGGACTCGGGGCCATCCCTTAAGTTTGGAGGAAAGGAAATTTCACCAGCAACAAAGGAAAGGGTTCTTTACAGTAAGGGCAGTTAAAATGTGGAATTCATTACCCATGGAGACTGTGATGGCAGATACAATAGATTTGTTCAAAAAAAGGTTGGACATCTTTTTAGATGGGAAAGGTATACAGGGATATACCAAATAAGTATATATGGGAAGGATGTTGATCCAGGGATTAATCCGATTGCCAATTCTTGGAGTCAGGAAGGAATTAATTTTTCCCCTTAATGGGGTTTTTTGTTTGCCTTCCTCTGGATCAATAAGTAAGTATAGATATAGAATTAAGTATCTGTTGTCTGAATTTAGCATAGGTTGAACTTGATGGACGTACGTCTTTTTTCAACCTCATCTATTATGTAACTATGTAACTATGTATGTAATGGTGCAGCGCCTCCATCTCTGAGCCCCAGGAATACGGGTGGAATCCTTCCAGAGAGTCCCCCCCCTCCCCTCGGGGATGAGAGATTCCAGTCTCACACTGTATATCTTTAAAAGCAGCCGCAGCTCTTTATTCACAGCAACTGAAGAGAGTACAGGGTTTTTTTAATCTGTGAACTTCAATGTTTTTGGCTGGCCTTGCATATTTGCAGATCTTACATTGGCCACATCTGAAAAAGCCTTTTGTTTTTATCAATGTAGTAGTTTGAACATTGGGAGTAAAGAGACTGTGGGAAAGATAATTTCCAAGTGTTTTTGCTTTCGTAAAGACTGTTCTTGGGCCCTGTTTGATAAACGGGATCAAATCATTGTCAAGGTGTAAAATATTCCAATGTCTGCTTATGATGCTCTTTTTCCCTGTTTGATACCATGATAGATGTACAAAAATTTACTAGGAAACTTAGTTTAAATTTTTTTTTTTGCTAAAAATGTGGATGAATTGAATGCTTTACCATCACAGACAAGCCCATTGGAAGATACATCTCCCACAATCGACCATCAGGAGAAAACACTTTCGTTTCAAGAAATAAGTGTCATTCAAGATTTGGACAATCTACTCATGGAACAAGATGACTGTTCTGATGAATACATAAATGTTGATCTTAACTCCTTCTTAGACAACATCCACACAGGCTTCAAAAAGAAGTCATTATTCTGTCCCAATTTTGCAAAAGGCCCCCACTTGTCTACGTTTGAACGATTAGTTGAGAGAGATCTTAATTTGTTAGCAAAAAATGTGTCAATTGGAACACACATTACCAATCTCTCCCGTTCAGAACATCAACAATTAAGTGATCTACAAAAAAACAAGTCACTTATAATCAAAAACGCAGACACGGGGGGGCCATTATTGTCCAATCCTCACAATCCTATGAGTTAGAAGCTTTGCGCCAACTCAATGATACTGTATCGTATTCTAGATTACCATGTAATCCTACTGTCTCATTTAGGAAAGAACTGGTTGAATTGTTAGAACTGGGAAAAATTTTGCAAGTTATAAATAGACATGAATATGATTATTTGTTACCTCCATGTCCCATCGTGCCGATATTTCACCATCTCCCAAAGATCCACAAGTCATTGGAGAACCCTCCGGGGCGTCCTATAGTCTCCAGCATTGGATCTTTGGGAGATGGTCTCTCTCGGTACGTTGACTCATTCCTGCAACCTCTAGTTAGGTTTTTACCATCGTACATTAGAGATACAGCTGATTTAATTAAATCACTCAAAGAAGTACAGTGGTCTAGTACCTATCGCTGGGTCACAATGGATGTCTCATCCCTTTATAGCATCATTGACCATGACCAGGGGATGACTGCTGTCCAACACTACCTACACAAATCGGATCTATCGGGAGCACAACAAATTTTTTTGTTAGATTCCATTAAATTTCTTCTTAATCACAATTATTTTATGTTTGACAATCACTTTTTTCTTCAATCACGGGGTACAGCAATGGGGACTTCTTTTGCCCCATCTTATGCGAATTTATTTATGGGTTTTTGGGAGAGCACTCACATTTATGGTAGTAATAATTTGTTTAGAAATCACATTATCTTTTTTAAGAGATATATCGATGACCTGATCCTCATTTGGGACGGTACTATTGATATGTTAGGTACATTCATCGATATACTCAACACCAATCAGTTTATTCTGAACTTTACATTTGAAAATCACCCCACAAGTATAAATTATTTAGATGTACATTTATATATTGATTTATCCTGTACCATCCAGATGGAGGTGTACAGGAAAATCAATTCACGGAATACTTTTTTGAGATTTGACAGAAGTCATCCAAGGCCATTAATAAAAGGCATTCCAAAAAGTCAATACTGTATATGAGACTTAGAAGAATTTGTTCTTCGGATGAGACATTCATTGACCACTCTAGGAGCCTGAATGAGAGATTTAAACAACGTGGGTATGATGAAATAACTCTAAAAAATGCTTTTGAATCTGCATTAAAATCAAATAGGGATTGTCTTATTGCTAATTGTGGGGCTAAAACAATTAAAAGGACGGCTAAAAGGAATTTGAATCAAAACACAAATGACTTGGGAACCCCTTTTTTCATAACTAAATATAGCACACAAGCACAACAAATTAAGAGCATCATAAGCAGACATTGGAATATTTTACACCTTGACAATGATTTTATCCCGTTTATCAAACAGGGCCCAAGAACAGTCTTTACGAAAGCAAAAACACTTGGAAATTATCTTTCCCCCAGTCTCTTTACTCCCAATGTTCAAACTACTACATTGATAAAAACAAAAGGCTTTTTCAGATGTGGCCAATGTAAGATCTGCAAATATGCAAGGCCAGCCAAAAACATTGAAGTTCACAGATTAAAAAAAACCCTATGAGATCAGTACTTTCATAAATTGCAATACACAATTTGTAGTTTATTATATTTGGTGTAAATGCTCTAAGGGATACATTGGCAGGACAATAAGACCATTAAAACAGCGAATAATGGAACACGTGAGATTCATCAGAATCAAAGACATACAACATCCAGTGTCAAGACATTTTGTAGATTGTCCCCAGGGCGGGCTATTAAATTTCAAATTCATGGCAATTGAGTATGTAGAAATGTTAAAAAGAGGGGGTGACAGGCTAAACATCTTAAATAAACGTGAGATGTATTGGATGTTTCAATTTAATACCAGGACCCCTCAAGGGCTCAATGTAGACTGGGAACTGCAGCATTTTTTATAAAGAGGGTAGAAAAATGACTAAAGTAAAGAGTCTGTGATTATAAAAGACACAAGTTTGCAATACGTGCAATATTGTTTGATCCAATTATACCTAATATTGAAAGTTACACCACGGTATAATGAGTTTACCAAATTGATTATTTTAATCAAATGATATTCAAGGCTAAGTGTCCTTATTTCAAGAATACAAATGTATTGAAATTAATTCCTTATCTTAGCTTAAACTTGTAAATTGTACTGCACCTAGATCCGTGTTTGATGGTACAATCATTTTTGATCTTCTTGTAACCATATAGTCCATAGGACCCTATCCTGCTAAACTACATTGTCATTTTGAATATCATTATGTTTAACTAGAAAGATTTAGCATGATCTAGATATCATGCATATGTGGCAATTATTCCTAACTTAGGTTCTAACTGTATATATTTTCTGTGTGTACTGTGAGGGTAATACACAGCAATTTGTGTGTTTTTATGTACTACTCCACTATAGTGTTAATAGTGTTTTTTTAATTGTCTTACTTCATTATATGGATCATTGTTCCTTTATATATTGCAGTGTTGAACAGTGCTAGACATACTGATTTAATGTGTCTTGAGCGATGATCCTAATGTTATTTGTTCTTAGGAGTATACCCACCATTTCCTTTTCTTGGATAAAGCTGTCAGTCAGTCTTTGTTTACATTTAGGACGTCCCGTTTTTTAAGGCCTATGATTGGCCAGAAGGGCCGTCGCGTCATCAAGGGGAGGATACATTCACCTCCCATGCAATTGCACTGTGAAGCACAGCTGGGTTTGCTTCAGGCTAATGTGCCTTACACCAGCTAGAGGGGAGTGACGCCTCCCACGCTTCCGATTGGCCCAAATTACACAGCGTCATAGGAGAGGAGAGGGAATTGTGGGTATTTAAGTATGTGATCGTTGTAAGTGATTTTACTCTTTGATAAAGCGTGGGATACCACGGGAAACGCGTCAGAGTGTTCTTTTTGGCTGTTACTATGCCCTAAAATAAATTTTTGCACCTAGGATATTTTGTGGTTTGCAGTTTGTGGTGTCCAATCTTCAGCAGCAGCAGCAGATGCACCGCCGTTTTCCCTGTACTCTCTTCAATTGTTCCTTGGTAGGAGCACGCAGGACAGGACCAGGATATCCTCAAGGTCAGCAGTGAGTAATCCATTTACTTCATTTATGTGATCAGTCCCACACACGGTTACCTAGACCACCACATAAGACTTACCTATATGGCTAGTGGCATAATCTATGGGAGTGTGTTTAACATTGGACTATCTGGAATCCTGAGTCTTATGAACTGTCCTATGCTATGAAGATGTTTATATTTTTATATCATGATCAAACATTGCCTACTCCTGGTTAGCATCACAAGAGGGAATTAACCCTCCCCTACCCTTTCATCTTTATTCACAGCAGCAGAATAGCAGCAACAAGACTGTCAATCAGGTACAGGGTGTCTTCCTCCACACAGGACTGCTCTCCCTCAGGATGGTCTCTGTGTCCCTGCCACCACCCCAGGTCAAGGGCACCCAGGGTGGGGCTAGCTCTTCCCTCGCCCCCTAAACAGGGTGAGAGGAATTGGTCCACCTCCCTAACTAAGGTTGCATCAGCTCTACTCAGAGGCTGATGGCTCCCCTTCTCCAACGGCCAATTGATATAGGCTCTCTCTGTCACCCTGGGCCAGCCAGGTGACAGACTCAGCAGACTCTAACTCTGGACTGAACTCT
>NW_027456246.1:167500-230000 GCF_040206685.1 Ascaphus truei | reverse complement strand
GTAATTAGAGAGATATTTGTAGCAGAATCCCATGTATGTTATTTTTACCTTTTTAGATACCGTTTTGTGTAATAAAAGATATGAGATCAGAGGGGCTTCCTGTTTGCACTCGTGTTTTGGCAGACGTGTATATGTGACCCTATAAATCTCCCTCACACCCGGGCTTGGCAGCGTGACACTAGTGCAGCGTCCTGGGGAAGAATCACTGAGCTGTTAGCAATAGATACAACGGATAGAAAAGACACTACACATAGGTTTGATTAAAGAGAGTATTTTATTGAAATAATGAATCTCTTTGCTGGGAGGGGCCTGCAGCACATTGCAGAGCAATATAGTAACACGCAGAGCAATGCATTGCAGGCCCCTCCGGCAGCAATGGGGTGAAGACCAATGCAGGGTGTATAAAGATCTCACTGATAATTCATGCACAAAGGGCAGTTTGTTGCTGTGATCCAGAGGAAGGCGAAACATAACCCCTGCTGTGCAATGGGGGAAAAAAATTCCTTCCTGACCCCATTAAATGGCGATCGGATGGTCCCTGGATCACTGCGCAGTGAGATCAGATGGAGCAGCACAGATCAGCGTTGTTATACACAGGGGCACACTCAGTATATAGAGATGCAGGTGATGGGGCCCTTGTGCCCCTGTGTATAACTCACCTGCTCCCCCATCCCCCTGCATATCTATCCCATTCACCCCTTTTCCTCCCGCATACCTATTTTTATTTTGCGTCGCACTGGGGTGCGGTCGCACCCCCTGCAGCCCCGATATCTACGCCACTGTTTATTTTATTATTTTATTTATCTTATTATTTTTTATACAACTGGGGCACAAATTTTAAGTTTTGCCTCGGGCGCATGAAACCCGTGCTCTGGCCCTGCTCCTTGTTCTCTCTCACCCTCTCACGCCCAATATCCCTATCTCCCTCTAGTACCTGCCCCTCCCTCAGCCTTCCTGATCTTATCTGCCTCTCCTGCGGTCAAACCAACTTCTCAGGGCCCCTAGAATACCCCTGTATCTACGCCCTGGCTCCTCTGCTACCTGCTCCTGGCTTCTTCTCCGCCTAAAAAAGGTGAAGCAGCAGATCTGTCCGCACCTCTCGTATTCTCCTACCTACTCCCGGGGTCTTCTCCTCCGCCTAAAAAAGGTGAAGCAGCAGATCCGGCCACACCTGTCGTATGCTCCTTGGTCATCGTACACCACGTCTGCGTCATCGGCCGCCTTGTAGCCCACCTCATTGTTCCACTTGACGCCCGCTTTGTCATATGCCTCGTCGTCCGCCTCGTAGCCCGCCTCGTCGTCTGGTGGCACAAAGGGCACCACCTTCGTGCGTGTCCTGATCTGCAGGAGACATGAAGTGTTTGTAACCAGGGACAGTGATACTCTGTATCGCAAGAGCTCCTGTGCCACTTATACCCCATCCCCAATACCACGTTATACCGCCCTCCACAGGGCAAATACCCGTTATACCCACCTCCCCAGGCCCAGTATCCAGTTATACAACCCTCCCAAGGCCCAGTACCCTGTTATACGCCCCTCCCCAGGCCCAGTACTCGTTATACCAACCTCACCAGGCCCAGTACCCGTTATACCCACCTCACCAGGCCCAGTACCCATTATATACCCCTCCCCAGAAGGTCATGTTTCTATTTATCAAAAATACATTGAGTTACCTCTGGTTTTCAGGCATGTCCTGGGGGAGTTATCACAGAGACACAGAAACGTCGCTGAGTTTGGGTTAGTAACTCCCTTAACTTCTCAGCAGTTGAATTCCCCATTAGGCGCTTAGCACGTTAAAAACAAGCGTTGCTATTTCTCTGCATGAAGTTGCAGGTAATTGGAAGAGTTACACAGTGACGGCTATTTCATCACTCACCTTCTTCCCCCGAAACGGTCTTTTCTGTCTTATTTCCGGCTTCACATCGGATATCCATATCCATTCTTGGCCTCTGATCTGTATGCAAGACAATGCTTTAAGACAGGGTTGCACAACCTTTTCCCCCTGCTCCCCCCTCCACCTTCCCCACCTTGTCTCCGACGTTCTGATGTAACGACGTCATGTGATATCACGTTGCTATGGCAATGGCACATCATGTGACGCCACGTTGCTGTCGCCAGAGACAAGGAAAGGGAACTTACAGAGGCCTTGCGCGCGATCTCCGGCATTTAATTTAAATGCTGTGGGGAAGAGCGAGGGGCCTCTGTAAGCGCCGAGCCCCTCCTCCCAAGAAAATGTCGTGCCCCTCGATTTGCTCACCCCTGCTTTAAGAGATATTCTGGGACCCTCCAAATCCTCCATCGGACCCTTCCTCATATTGACTGACCTTGCAGTGCTCTGCACTGACTTGCACTGACCTGCTATGGTGCCTCTCAAAATACCATGCTAACTCATTCTGAACATACATGTGTCCTTTTTACATGTTACTCAGCTTGTATGGGCCACAGACAGCTTTCCTGGGGTCCAGGACTAGTTTCCACCGGGGACACTCACCCATGGGTCGGCGACTTTGCGAGAACCCACCCCCCCCAACCTGTTTTCTCTTGCACTGCCATAGACAACAACTTTTCGGCCTGCTGGTCTTTCTCAGGTAAAGTGGCTAAACCCACTAAATCCAGCAAAGAAAGGCCAGCAGCCCAAACATTGTAGTCTGTGGCACAATAAATTATCTTTTTTTATTCAAATCCGTGTGCCCTTTCCCATCAATCATATTGTATCCATTGGACGAAATGCCGGTCTTCCCTGAGACTAAGGGGCACCGGTAAAAGTATCACTTCTTATTGTTTTTTTTTGATGTGCAGCAAATCCCCATCATTTTTGCGTTCTCTTGCTCTGCCCCAATCTGACACACCACCTTGCTCTCTCACCCCCCTCTTAGACTCCCCCGTCACCCTTTCCTTCCTCAAAGGATGTCCTTTAATCAGATCTTACCCAAATTGTCTCCATCTCCCTTGGAAATGTTCTGTCTTTAAGCTGTGCGGCTCCTCTTGATCCGAACTTTCTTAGCTGACCCCTTTAGGTTTCGGCTCCGAGGGTCTAAAAAATAAGCGACTCCGAAAAGATGTGAAATATGCGCACGGGTCCTAATGGGGCACTGAGGGGGAGACTTAAATACTAGTAAATATAATCTACTGTGCTAACAAATATAATCTATTAACTAAGAAATATAACTTATTAAACTAAGAAATATAATTTATTAAACTAAGAAATATAACTTATTAAACTAAGAAATATAACTTATTAAACTAAGAAATATATTTTATTAAACTAAGAAATATAACTTATTAAACTAAGAAATATAACTTATTAAACTAAGAAATATAATTTATTAAACTAAGAAATATAACTTATTAAACTTAGAAATATAATCTATTAAACTAAATAAATATCTATTAAACTAAATAAATATCTATTCAACTAAATAAATATAATCTATTTAAAAACAATACAATAAAAAGCTGGAGAAATGATACTGTACGTCAACCAAGCCACAGATGTGATGCCAATGAGCGTTGAACTCCTTGCAGATCCACCGTCAGCTGGTTGTGGCAGAAAGTGGTGACATACAGTAGAACAGAGTGGTTGAGCTGTAACCACGGCAGTCAGGTCAGAAATCAACACAATATTTTTTGAAATTTAGAATGAGAATGTTCTGTATGTCACATTCTGGGCTCAGACTCTGAGCCCTGTCACATGTTAGCAGCTTGTGATAATAGAAAGTATCCATATACTGGGATGTGATAAGAAACATGAAGGTCATTTTATGATGGGTCCCATAACCTGCTTTATATGAAGTATCATTTTACACTAATTAGTAGAGATGTTACATTTTGAAAAATAGCACTTCTGGCGACATTGTTCATTTTTTCTACAAATGATAAATGAAAAAGTTGGATAAAACGTTATATGTGTGTGTGCGCGCGCAATATATATATATAAAGGTATCAGTACCGTGTTAGCCGAGCTTCAATAATCAAAAAATAAATAGATGATACCGTTCTGTGGCTAACGAAATGCTTTTATTTGTGCGAGCTTTCGAGATACACTGATCTCTTCTTCCGGCGATGTTACAATGAATGAAGCAAGCAAAAGGTATACTTAAAAACAGTGTCTCTTGGAATGTTATCTGTGCTGGTCCTTCCCCCGGTGTGGAAGTGTTTTATGCCTAGAGACAGCTGTGTGTGCATAGATATAGCACAGTATGTTAAATTACGCCGCGGGGTCATGTGACGTCACCCTCGTCAAATGCCGCTGCAGGTCACATGACGCCGCATCAAGGTAAGGGGGGGGGGCGCGAGCACCGGCAGGGGGGCGAGCTGCAAAAGTTTGTGCTCCCCTGGTATAACCAATAAATAATATAGCTGATATAGCAATTTGGTTGTGGCTAGAGAGAGATTATAATGGCAGTGAGAATTAGTGGTCAGAATTAATAACAGTGCAATTACTAAAAAGTAGCTGTAATAAAATAATAATAAACACTATGCCTAAACACAATAAAAGTCCAGAAACCTAGCTCTAATAGCTATGTTATAACTCAATCATAAAAGGATCCAATTCGGGCGTCCTCTGGAGCCCTGGCAGCTCTCTTCAGGGAAACAACCACCTCCTCGATAGATATCTAAACAAAAAAAAGAAGAGAAAGCGCCCGCTCCATGTGTAAATTCGGTTTAACAATTTCATTTCCTGGACAAGATAAAAATAGCAAACTCACAAACATCCGTTTGGTAAAAGCATTGTATGAGACAGGCTCGGGCTCCGTGGTAATCCGGTGGTCAATCCGCAGCTCCAGACTTTGGACGATGACCGGGAAACTCGATAGGCTGCGCCCCTCACAGTGTGGTCCTCCAGCAATCTGTGGTATGTTGTGGTTCCACTGTAAATCCGGTGTCTCGTCTTGGTCGCGTACCAACTTCCCTTCCGGCGTCAGGACGTATAGTGTGGCAATAGCAACGAGAAGAAAGTACTGAGGTGGGGTTGGATCCTCCTCGGTTATTTCTTGTTTTATTAATAAATAATTTACTATATTTTAATCTCTGGTGCGCATTGTGTGCATTTTTCTTCTTGTCTGCACAGTGCTTCAGATGCTGCATCTGAAAAAATGCCGGTGGATCGGGATGTGAGGTACGGAAGTGACGTCCGCGCCGGAACGTTATTGCCACGCCTCCAAATATTTATTGCCACGCCCCCAATCGCACCCGCTGCATACCCTACAAAGCCATAAAAAAAGCTCAGGCTTCAGCAAGTGTATTGCAGCGTGTGTGCCTTCCATCCGTCTGAAATACTATAGACGCAGCCTTATCGACGCTTACTAAATAGGCCCGTGTCTCTCTCTCTCTCTCTCTCTCTGTGTCTCTGTCTCTCTCTGTGTGTCTCTGTCTCTCTCTGTGTGTCTCTGTCTCTCTCTGTGTGTCTCTCTGTTTCTCTGTCTCTCTCTCTGTGTCTCTGTCTCTCTCTGTGTGTCTCTGTTTCTCTCTGTGTGTCTCTGTCAAAAGAACATTTCAGTATTGCCAAAGCGTGAGTAAAAGCAGGTGTGGGACAATGATTACACGAATACTAGGGGGTACGGTATAATGGTTATACAGTACATTACTTTTGTCTCTCTCTCTCTCTGTGTCTATCTCTCTCTCTCTGTGTCTCTCTCTCCCTATGTCCCTCTCTCTGTCTCTCTCTCATTCTCTGTCTCTCTCTCTCTGTGTCTCTCTCTCATTCTCTGTCTCTCTCTCATTCTCTGTCTCTCATTCTCTGTCTCTCTCTCATTCTCTGTCTCTCTCTCATTCTCTGTCTCTCTCTCATTCTCTGTCTCTCTCTCTCATCCCTGTATGATAGGTATGTTCCAACTCTATTTTTTGCTCTTCTTTTCCGTTTGAGAGGAGGGAGTCCCTCACCTCTTCAGCCACACACCAGGAACGCTGGATTGCTTTCAGACGCTCGGAGAGGCGGATACAGTCGTGGATTGCAGGCACTGATTTATCTGGTAAGTACCGCAAACATGCTTGAACAAGGGCCGTAGACATTTTATTTGATGGTTTAGATTATCATTGTCTGTGGTTGTTAGTTATTGGTATTAGAGTTTTTTGATGTTGTTACGAATCAAATACATTTTGAAGTAGTAATCCCCTCCGAACTGGGCATTCCTGGCCAATAATGCCCTGGCTGTAAGAGTTGAAGGGCCCAAGCAAAGCCCCCACCTCTATACACACTAACACTGCAGGGGCATCAGAGTGTCTTGTTGTCATGGCAACGGGGGGTGTCACGTGATGTAATTTGTTTAATAAATTATTTTTTAAGGTGTCCCGGTTTTTCATTTTCGAAATCTGGTCACCCTATTGATCAAGCAGAAAAAGTGAAGAAACAATTGTAGTTTTGCTAATGGACGTCATTTTGGCATATCATTAGCTTTGAGGATACCCATTAATATGAAGAAAAATAACATCGATTCCCAATGTAGCCCCCCTTCCCTGGGCCAATCGCAGATCGGGCCCCCCTCCTCTGTACTAGGGTCTGGCTACGTGTCTGAGTGTGGTGCATACCTGCTGGCAACAGGGGGGCCTGAGTCTCCCGCGATGGTATGGGGGATGACAGGATCAGGTTTCTGGGGTGAATGCCTCCGTCTTATCAGAGCAGGATGAAATTTCTCTTCAGAAGGACTTGGAGAGACTGGAAACGTGGGCAGGTAAATGGCAAATGAGGTTTAATACAGATAAATGTAAGGTTATGCATTTGGGATGCAAGAATAAAAAGGCTAGAATTAACCACAGCTGAGAAGTGAAGACATATTTGTTGCCACCACTTAGCAACTAGAAGCTCATTTAGGAGTGCACTCCTAGGCATTAAAACTTAACATTTATTTGGTGAATAGAATAAAATAAGTTCTTAACATAAAGTGATAATATTAACTACATACAATGTACTATGGCGGGAGGGAATGAGGAGACGATAGATGGCCAAAGTATATAGTGAGGTATGCTAATGCCTAATAGTACATAGCAAAAGCAGTAATACCAAATTGGCCTTAATTGGGGAGTGGGTTACTCAGCTGAGAAAGCTCAAAAGTGCTTGCCCTGTGTATGAGTATTGTGCGTCATGTGGCGTAGCGTACCGAGCACCCATCCTGTATTGATAAATAGCCCAAGTCAGTGTCCTGCTGATAAATATAATATTTAAGCTGATAGATATAATCACTGTATGTGCAACTCAATGACAGGTTGGTGGTACGTGAATTGATTCTGCGCCCAGTGACGTTTAACAATCACTCTACTGTACATAGATGGTATACCAGGAAAGCTATTAGTAATAAAAGTCCAGGATAAACTGATACTAAACACTCTGCTAATTATTGAAGCAGTAAATAAATTGTTACTGTGGTTATTGAACAATCCGTCAATATATAATCAATACTGTGAGTACTTGTACTCAGCAAATTCCCTGTACACATGACCTTCTACCAATTCATAGAACAATTCATACATGAATAGGTGTCTGTGTGCAGCAGATGCTGGCAGGCTAGCAGTGATAATGTTAAATACCAGATAAATCGCAACAATTGGCAATCATAGTAAATGTCTGTTAGCTACAAGGTAAAATTGACACAGTGAATCATAGTACAGAGACAGGCTTCAGCAAAGAACCACTGAGTGAATAGAGCCTGTTTAAACCTGGATGCGATCGCATTTAAAATGAGCAACAGCAGAGAACACAGACACAAAGTAACGATACTACCAGTCTCTCTCAAATCCCTCGCGCTGACGTCACCACGCCAGAACGCCCTACGCGTTTCCCTCCTTGACGGAGATTCTTCAGGGGCGAGTGATAACCAGCTGATTACGGAAGCGTATTATATAGCGTCATAGGTTGCCATAGCAACCCGCGGGCCAATTGAAGGCTTGCGCAACACTTATTCCGATCAGTAGGGGACTGTATGTTAGAACAGCTGTTATTAAAGAAGTACACACTAATTTCAAACAATACAATAAGGTCTAATGAGGGTTTAAAAGAGTCACCAGCATATGGGGCAAAGGCTCATGCATGTGGGCGTCTATGAGGTTTATGAACCCATGCCGAAATGGCAGATACTAAATAGCCGTTCTGTGATATGTGGCAAAGCTTAGTCATAGCAGGCTGGAGGTATTCAGACATGTACTAGATGAAATGCATATTAAACTGTACTTAGTCCATAAGCAAAGGTATACTTGCTTGCTTGCCAGTAAACTAGGGAGTATGTGCAATAAATAACATGTATATTGTTGTTATTAGTATGAGACATTTTATGGATAAATAAACATGATGTCAACTCCACTGATGATCAGATAAATGGAGTATATGTAAAACCCTCGTTTAACCCATGAGGGTACAATGTTTTTAATTTGTATATCCATTCGGCCTCACGTTTTAATAATCTGTTATTTATATCGCCACCACGTATATTGTTTTTAAGGTGGTCAATGCCTGTAAATGATAGGCACTTGATATCTCCCTGATGAATATTATTTACATGGCGTGCAACTGGTGTTTCTAATTTATTGTGGACAGAGTTTATATGTTCGAGTACTCGTTTTTTAAACTCCCTGATAGTTTTGCCAACATATCTGAGGCCACACTCACAACTGATCAAATATATTACATTGATAGTTTTAGAACTTATGTAGTGTCTAATATCAAATGTTGCTGATTTATCATGAGCCAAGAAGGATTTGGCAGGGTTGATGTATTGGCATGCTTTGCAGTTCTGGCACTTGTGCATGCCCTTTGGTGGAGGTGTTAACCAAGTCGATAATATAGGGCGTGTAAAATGACTATGCACAAGGCCATCCTGCAAATTAGCAGATCTCCTGCTGGTGATACTAGGAGTACCTTTTAGAATTTTAACAAGGTCTTCATCAGATCTAAAGATGTACCAATGTTTCATGAAGATCTTCTTGATCTCATGCCACCTGTAATTATAGGTTCCAATGCAACGAACCTGTGTATTAGGTAGTTTCATGTTTGGGCCCAGTAATTGTGCTCTATCACTACTGCACCGACACACTTTATTCGAGCAAATACCCGGTATGTACCTGGCAGATACCTGGAATGCGCCGCTCCTCACCTCTGACAAGCCCCGTTGCATTTGCTTTCCCAGCCTGGGTTCATGCCTGGCTGATGGGCGGCTGATCTGTTAAATGATAATGATTAGGATTTAATAGGCTGCAATGCTTCGCGTGTCTACCAGATGGCATAAATTCATGAATTGTAATGCAGTATATATATATATACTGTGCATTATTGCAGCCAGCGGGAATAAAATGCTTCAATCCCTGCTTGGAAAATACCTCAATGCACTCGGGCAGAAAACAGTCACAAACCTCAATACACCCGGGTATACCCGAATTCGTGGGACTAGCCAAGCTCGAATAAAGTGTGTCGCCAGTGTATCTCTAGCGCGATGATATGCGTTTTTCAATGTAGACATTGGGTATCCCCTATCTAAGAACCGCTCTTTCAGGTCCTGAGCCTGTATATGAAATTCTCTCAAAGTGGAGCAATTACGGCGTAATCGCAGGTATTGTCCAATGGGGATACTTTTGACTAGAGATGGGGGATGGTGGCTGGTAGCCGCCAAAAGACTGTTTGTGGCCGTCTTTTTTCTAAAGATTGTAGTTTGCACATTGCCATCTGGGTCCTTGCTTATTTTCAAGTCCAAAAATGTTATCTCAGTTGCATTGTACTCAAAGGTCAATTTTAGGTTCAAATCATTAGCATTCAATAGAGACACAAATTCAACCAATATAGTAACTGGACCATGCCAGATCAATAATATGTCGTCTATAAAACGAATCCACAAGTCAATGTATTGTGTATATTGTGCAAATCTGTCACTGAACACATGTTGATCTTCCCACCAGCCCAGGTACAGATTGGCATATGTTGGTGCACAGGATGTGCCCATCGCTGTTCCCTGGGTCTGGTGGTAGAGTGTTCCATCAAATAGAAAGAAGTTGTGACATAGGACAAATTGCAAAAGGTCTATCATAAATTTATTGTGTTCATTGTAACCGGTACCCCTAGTAGAGAGAAAATAACTGCATGCTTTAACACCATTAGAATGGATGATGCTGGAGTAAAGAGATTCCACATCAAGTGGAGCAAACAGGGTTTGACTATCACAGTTTATTCCATCTAGTCTTCGTAAGGTGTCTTTCGTGTCCTTAATGTGGGATGGCAAGTTGGTTACGAAAGGACGCATGATTTGATCCAAATAGACACTACAGTGTTCAGTAAGATTGTTGTTGCCAGAGACAATAGGCCTACCTGGCGGTCTTTTTTGATCTTTATGAATCTTAGGCAATGTATAAAATGTTGCCACTGTAGGTGTCTTGGGTAACAAATAATCATGCTCATTTTTGTCAATAATGTTGTTGGTAAGGGCATTGTTCAAGATAGATTGGAGATCTTTTAAGAACCTTATAGTTGGATTATGGTCCAATATCTTATATGTTGTTTTGTCTTTCAGGATGCGTTGGCACTCCTTCACATAAAAGTCAGTGTCCATAACAACAACATTACCACCCTTATCTGAGGGCTTGATTGTGATTTCTTGATGGGTCATTAATTCCCTGAATGCCACATTTTCTTTTTGTGTGATGTTATATCGCATGTGTTTTTTAGTTTTTATTTTCTCTAAGTCCCGGGTAACTAGGTTGGTAAAAACCTCAACCTGGGGACATAATGACATGAAGGGGGTAAATTTACTTTTCGGTTTACAACTGGAGAACGGACCTTCTCTTTTGTCAGGCGGACTTTCGTTATCATCTAGTAGTGACATAAGATTCTGGACATTTGTCTGATCAGATGCAGCGAGACCAATAGTATCTACTTCACGTCTAGATTTTTTAGCGTGAAACTTATGCAGAAGTAGTTTACGGGAAAACAAATTTAAGTCCTTTACCCACTCAAAGAGATTGAAGTCTCTGGTGGGGGAAAAGGATAATCCCTTCTCTAATAGTGAGATGTGATCACTAGTTAGATTAATTTTTGAGAGATTAAAAATCTTCAATTTCCCATCTTCTACTGCTGTAGAATTTATTTTCTGCGTTGGCCTCTGCCTGCTTTTTCCTTGTCCTTTTGTTTTTTTGTTATTGCCCCCTCGTCTTGTTGGTCTCTTACGAGGGGGTATTCCAAAAAAGCAATAGTATTGGTATCAGTTGGAGAGATCCCACTTGTAGAGGGAGATGGGACAGATGTTCTAGTTTCAGAACCGCTAGCTGTTTCAGACTCAGAATTCTCAGCCTCTGAGGAAGAGTAATTAATCGTGGTTTGTCTTCTCTTCTGGGATTTTTTATAACTGTACACCTGATGTAAACTGTAATCTAAGGCATCCCTCTGAAATTTTCTATGTTTCCTTTCTTTTATTTCATTTCTAAACTTATCAACCTCTCTTTGGAGTTTAGATTCCATATCATCAAAATCTTTGTGGGATCTAAAGTCATCTAGTTTGCGTAATTGTATATCCAACTCTTTTTGTATATTTAATAACCTAGTCTGTTGAGTTTCAACCAATAATTTGATCAAAGACTGGGAACAGGTTGTTAATATTTTTTCCCATTGCTGTGTGAACTCAACAGTGGTTATATGATACGCTGGAGAGAGGCCTATCCGTAAGCCCCGAGGGATCATATCTTGTGTATCATAATTCTGCAAACTAGAGACCTCCCACCAAGTCTGAGCCTGAGACTTGAATAAGCGATTAAGGATTCTGAAATGATAAATCAGCAACATTTGATATTAGACACTACATAAGTTGTAAAACTATCAATGTAATATATTTGATGAGTTGTGAGTGTGGCCTCAGATATGTTGGCAAAACTATCAGGGAGTTTAAAAAACGAGTACTCGAACATATAAACTCTGTCCACAATAAATTAGAAACACCAGTTGCACGCCATGTAAATAATATTCATCAGGGAGATATCAAGTGCCTATCATTTACAGGCATTGACCACCTTAAAAACAATATACGTGGTGGCGATATAAATAACAGATTATTAAAACGTGAGGCCGAATGGATATACAAATTAAAAACATTGTACCCTCATGGGTTAAACGAGGGTTTTACATATACTCCATTTATCTGATCATCAGTGGAGTTGACATCATGTTTATTTATCCATAAAATGTCTCATACTAATAACAACAATATACATGTTATTTATTGCACATACTCCCTAGTTTACTGGCAAGCAAGCAAGTATAACTTTGATTATGGACTAAGTACAGTTTAATATGCATTTCATCTAGTACATGTCTGAATACCTCCAGCCTGCTATGACTAAGCTTTGCCACATATCACAGAACGGCTATTTAGTATCTGCCATTTCGGCATGGGTTCATAAACCTCATAGACGCCCACATGCATGAGCCTTTGCCCCATATGCTGGTGACTCTTTTAAACCCTCATTAGACCTTATTGTATTGTTTGAAATTAGTGTGTACTTCTTTAATAACAGCTGTTCTAACATACAGTCCCCTACTGATCGGAATAAGTGTTGCGCAAGCCTTCAATTGGCCCGCGGGTTGCTATGGCAACCTATGACGCTATATAATACGCTTCCGTAATCAGCTGGTTATCACTCGCCCCTGAAGAATCTCCGTCAAGGAGGGAAACGCGTAGGGCGTTCTGGCGTGGTGACGTCAGCGCGAGGGATTTGAGAGAGACTGGTAGTATCGTTACTTTGTGTCTGTGTTCTCTGCTGTTGCTCATTTTAAATGCGATCGCATCCAGGTTTAAACAGGCTCTATTCACTCAGTGGTTCTTTGCTGAAGCCTGTCTCTGTACTATGATTCACTGTGTCAATTTTACCTTGTAGCTAACAGACATTTACTATGATTGCCAATTGTTGCGATTTATCTGGTATTTAACATTATCACTGCTAGCCTGCCAGCATCTGCTGCACACAGACACCTATTCATGTATGAATTGTTCTATGAATTGGTAGAAGGTCATGTGTACAGGGAATTTGCTGAGTACAAGTACTCACAGTATTGATTATATATTGACGGATTGTTCAATAACCACAGTAACAATTTATTTACTGCTTCAATAATTAGCAGAGTGTTTAGTATCAGTTTATCCTGGACTTTTATTACTAATAGCTTTCCTGGTATACCATCTATGTACAGTAGAGTGATTGTTAAACGTCATTGGGCGCAGAATCAATTCACGTACCACCAACCTGTCATTGAGTTGCACATACAGTGATTATATCTATCAGCTTAAATATTATATTTATCAGCAGGACACTGACTTGGGCTATTTATCAATACAGGATGGGTGCTCGGTACGCTACGCCACATGACGCACAATACTCATACACAGGGCAAGCACTTTTGAGCTTTCTCAGCTGAGTAACCCACTCCCCAATTAAGGCCAATTTGGTATTACTGCTTTTGCTATGTACTATTAGGCATTAGCATACCTCACTATATACTTTGGCCATCTATCGTCTCCTCATTCCCTCCCGCCATAGTACATTGTATGTAGTTAATATTATCACTTTATGTTAAGAACTTATTTTATTCTATTCACCAAATAAATGTTAAGTTTTAATGCCTAGGAGTGCACTCCTAAATGAGCTTCTAGTTGCTAAGTGGTGGCAACAAATATGTCTTCACTTCTCAGCTGTGGTTAATTCTAGTTTAATTCAGCTCATCAGTTGCACCCACCGTCAACCTTGACGGCTCAGGCACCATCATACTACCATCACATTATTTGATTTAGTGAGCATTATATTTCTTTTTTTTGTTTTCAAGAATAAAAAGGCGACTTACAAATTAAATGGAGATATATTGGGGGAATCCTTGATGGAGAAGGATTTAGGAGTGCTTGTAGACAGCAGGCTTAGCAATAGTGCCCAATGTCATGCAGTAGCTGCAAAGGCAAACAAGATCTTATCTTGCATCAAACGGGCAATGGATGGAAGGGAAGTAGACATAATTATGCCCCTTTACAAAGCATTAGTAAGACCACACCTTGAATATGGAGTACAATTTTGGGCACCAATCCTAAGAAAAGACATTATGGAACTAGAGAGAGTGCAGAGATGAGCCACCACATTAATAAAGGGGATGGACATTCTAACTTATGAGGAGAGGCTAGCTATATTGGATTTATTTACATTAGAAAAGAGGCGTCTAAGAGGGGATATGATAACTATATACAAATATATTCAGGGACAATACAAGGAGCTTTCAAAAGAACTATTCATCCCACGGGCAGTACAAAGGACTCGGGGCCATCCCTTAAGTTTGGAGGAAAGGAAATTTCACCAGCAACAAAGGAAAGGGTTCTTTACAGTAAGGGCAGTTAAAATGTGGAATTCATTACCCATGGAGACTGTGATGGCAGATACAATAGATTTGTTCAAAAAAAGGTTGGACATCTTTTTAGATGGGAAAGGTATACAGGGATATACCAAATAAGTATATATGGGAAGGATGTTGATCCAGGGATTAATCCGATTGCCAATTCTTGGAGTCAGGAAGGAATTAATTTTTCCCCTTAATGGGGTTTTTTGTTTGCCTTCCTCTGGATCAATAAGTAAGTATAGATATAGAATTAAGTATCTGTTGTCTGAATTTAGCATAGGTTGAACTTGATGGACGTACGTCTTTTTTCAACCTCATCTATTATGTAACTATGTAACTATGTATGTAATGGTGCAGCGCCTCCATCTCTGAGCCCCAGGAATACGGGTGGAATCCTTCCAGAGAGTCCCCCCCCTCCCCTCGGGGATGAGAGATTCCAGTCTCACACTGTATATCTTTAAAAGCAGCCGCAGCTCTTTATTCACAGCAACTGAAGAGAGTACAGGGTTTTTTTAATCTGTGAACTTCAATGTTTTTGGCTGGCCTTGCATATTTGCAGATCTTACATTGGCCACATCTGAAAAAGCCTTTTGTTTTTATCAATGTAGTAGTTTGAACATTGGGAGTAAAGAGACTGTGGGAAAGATAATTTCCAAGTGTTTTTGCTTTCGTAAAGACTGTTCTTGGGCCCTGTTTGATAAACGGGATCAAATCATTGTCAAGGTGTAAAATATTCCAATGTCTGCTTATGATGCTCTTTTTCCCTGTTTGATACCATGATAGATGTACAAAAATTTACTAGGAAACTTAGTTTAAATTTTTTTTTTTGCTAAAAATGTGGATGAATTGAATGCTTTACCATCACAGACAAGCCCATTGGAAGATACATCTCCCACAATCGACCATCAGGAGAAAACACTTTCGTTTCAAGAAATAAGTGTCATTCAAGATTTGGACAATCTACTCATGGAACAAGATGACTGTTCTGATGAATACATAAATGTTGATCTTAACTCCTTCTTAGACAACATCCACACAGGCTTCAAAAAGAAGTCATTATTCTGTCCCAATTTTGCAAAAGGCCCCCACTTGTCTACGTTTGAACGATTAGTTGAGAGAGATCTTAATTTGTTAGCAAAAAATGTGTCAATTGGAACACACATTACCAATCTCTCCCGTTCAGAACATCAACAATTAAGTGATCTACAAAAAAACAAGTCACTTATAATCAAAAACGCAGACACGGGGGGGCCATTATTGTCCAATCCTCACAATCCTATGAGTTAGAAGCTTTGCGCCAACTCAATGATACTGTATCGTATTCTAGATTACCATGTAATCCTACTGTCTCATTTAGGAAAGAACTGGTTGAATTGTTAGAACTGGGAAAAATTTTGCAAGTTATAAATAGACATGAATATGATTATTTGTTACCTCCATGTCCCATCGTGCCGATATTTCACCATCTCCCAAAGATCCACAAGTCATTGGAGAACCCTCCGGGGCGTCCTATAGTCTCCAGCATTGGATCTTTGGGAGATGGTCTCTCTCGGTACGTTGACTCATTCCTGCAACCTCTAGTTAGGTTTTTACCATCGTACATTAGAGATACAGCTGATTTAATTAAATCACTCAAAGAAGTACAGTGGTCTAGTACCTATCGCTGGGTCACAATGGATGTCTCATCCCTTTATAGCATCATTGACCATGACCAGGGGATGACTGCTGTCCAACACTACCTACACAAATCGGATCTATCGGGAGCACAACAAATTTTTTTGTTAGATTCCATTAAATTTCTTCTTAATCACAATTATTTTATGTTTGACAATCACTTTTTTCTTCAATCACGGGGTACAGCAATGGGGACTTCTTTTGCCCCATCTTATGCGAATTTATTTATGGGTTTTTGGGAGAGCACTCACATTTATGGTAGTAATAATTTGTTTAGAAATCACATTATCTTTTTTAAGAGATATATCGATGACCTGATCCTCATTTGGGACGGTACTATTGATATGTTAGGTACATTCATCGATATACTCAACACCAATCAGTTTATTCTGAACTTTACATTTGAAAATCACCCCACAAGTATAAATTATTTAGATGTACATTTATATATTGATTTATCCTGTACCATCCAGATGGAGGTGTACAGGAAAATCAATTCACGGAATACTTTTTTGAGATTTGACAGAAGTCATCCAAGGCCATTAATAAAAGGCATTCCAAAAAGTCAATACTGTATATGAGACTTAGAAGAATTTGTTCTTCGGATGAGACATTCATTGACCACTCTAGGAGCCTGAATGAGAGATTTAAACAACGTGGGTATGATGAAATAACTCTAAAAAATGCTTTTGAATCTGCATTAAAATCAAATAGGGATTGTCTTATTGCTAATTGTGGGGCTAAAACAATTAAAAGGACGGCTAAAAGGAATTTGAATCAAAACACAAATGACTTGGGAACCCCTTTTTTCATAACTAAATATAGCACACAAGCACAACAAATTAAGAGCATCATAAGCAGACATTGGAATATTTTACACCTTGACAATGATTTTATCCCGTTTATCAAACAGGGCCCAAGAACAGTCTTTACGAAAGCAAAAACACTTGGAAATTATCTTTCCCCCAGTCTCTTTACTCCCAATGTTCAAACTACTACATTGATAAAAACAAAAGGCTTTTTCAGATGTGGCCAATGTAAGATCTGCAAATATGCAAGGCCAGCCAAAAACATTGAAGTTCACAGATTAAAAAAAACCCTATGAGATCAGTACTTTCATAAATTGCAATACACAATTTGTAGTTTATTATATTTGGTGTAAATGCTCTAAGGGATACATTGGCAGGACAATAAGACCATTAAAACAGCGAATAATGGAACACGTGAGATTCATCAGAATCAAAGACATACAACATCCAGTGTCAAGACATTTTGTAGATTGTCCCCAGGGCGGGCTATTAAATTTCAAATTCATGGCAATTGAGTATGTAGAAATGTTAAAAAGAGGGGGTGACAGGCTAAACATCTTAAATAAACGTGAGATGTATTGGATGTTTCAATTTAATACCAGGACCCCTCAAGGGCTCAATGTAGACTGGGAACTGCAGCATTTTTTATAAAGAGGGTAGAAAAATGACTAAAGTAAAGAGTCTGTGATTATAAAAGACACAAGTTTGCAATACGTGCAATATTGTTTGATCCAATTATACCTAATATTGAAAGTTACACCACGGTATAATGAGTTTACCAAATTGATTATTTTAATCAAATGATATTCAAGGCTAAGTGTCCTTATTTCAAGAATACAAATGTATTGAAATTAATTCCTTATCTTAGCTTAAACTTGTAAATTGTACTGCACCTAGATCCGTGTTTGATGGTACAATCATTTTTGATCTTCTTGTAACCATATAGTCCATAGGACCCTATCCTGCTAAACTACATTGTCATTTTGAATATCATTATGTTTAACTAGAAAGATTTAGCATGATCTAGATATCATGCATATGTGGCAATTATTCCTAACTTAGGTTCTAACTGTATATATTTTCTGTGTGTACTGTGAGGGTAATACACAGCAATTTGTGTGTTTTTATGTACTACTCCACTATAGTGTTAATAGTGTTTTTTTAATTGTCTTACTTCATTATATGGATCATTGTTCCTTTATATATTGCAGTGTTGAACAGTGCTAGACATACTGATTTAATGTGTCTTGAGCGATGATCCTAATGTTATTTGTTCTTAGGAGTATACCCACCATTTCCTTTTCTTGGATAAAGCTGTCAGTCAGTCTTTGTTTACATTTAGGACGTCCCGTTTTTTAAGGCCTATGATTGGCCAGAAGGGCCGTCGCGTCATCAAGGGGAGGATACATTCACCTCCCATGCAATTGCACTGTGAAGCACAGCTGGGTTTGCTTCAGGCTAATGTGCCTTACACCAGCTAGAGGGGAGTGACGCCTCCCACGCTTCCGATTGGCCCAAATTACACAGCGTCATAGGAGAGGAGAGGGAATTGTGGGTATTTAAGTATGTGATCGTTGTAAGTGATTTTACTCTTTGATAAAGCGTGGGATACCACGGGAAACGCGTCAGAGTGTTCTTTTTGGCTGTTACTATGCCCTAAAATAAATTTTTGCACCTAGGATATTTTGTGGTTTGCAGTTTGTGGTGTCCAATCTTCAGCAGCAGCAGCAGATGCACCGCCGTTTTCCCTGTACTCTCTTCAATTGTTCCTTGGTAGGAGCACGCAGGACAGGACCAGGATATCCTCAAGGTCAGCAGTGAGTAATCCATTTACTTCATTTATGTGATCAGTCCCACACACGGTTACCTAGACCACCACATAAGACTTACCTATATGGCTAGTGGCATAATCTATGGGAGTGTGTTTAACATTGGACTATCTGGAATCCTGAGTCTTATGAACTGTCCTATGCTATGAAGATGTTTATATTTTTATATCATGATCAAACATTGCCTACTCCTGGTTAGCATCACAAGAGGGAATTAACCCTCCCCTACCCTTTCATCTTTATTCACAGCAGCAGAATAGCAGCAACAAGACTGTCAATCAGGTACAGGGTGTCTTCCTCCACACAGGACTGCTCTCCCTCAGGATGGTCTCTGTGTCCCTGCCACCACCCCAGGTCAAGGGCACCCAGGGTGGGGCTAGCTCTTCCCTCGCCCCCTAAACAGGGTGAGAGGAATTGGTCCACCTCCCTAACTAAGGTTGCATCAGCTCTACTCAGAGGCTGATGGCTCCCCTTCTCCAACGGCCAATTGATATAGGCTCTCTCTGTCACCCTGGGCCAGCCAGGTGACAGACTCAGCAGACTCTAACTCTGGACTGAACTCTTAACTCTGACACACACTTCTACTAAATAGGAAGTGCACTGCTCTTTATGATATTGGCAGGCACTGCCCCTGTGTCTCTGCCTACCACACAGGGTCAGGTACCAATTTCAGGAATGTCCCATTATTAGCGTAAACACAACAGAGTTCCATGGATCTAGCATTAAGACTGTAAGCTCTGCAGGCCAGGGATTTCCTTTCCTATTGTCTGATTTTGTTTGTTGCACTTATTGTACTATAATTCTCTGTACTGTATTGCCTCTCTTATAAAGCGCTATATAAATAAATATTTACATACATAATATATCTTAATGCATCTTAAGACACCTTAGAGTTCCCTCTATAAGACACTTTATGGTCCACTCAAGTGAATAGTCTGTAAGTAGGGTGACCATTCGTCCCGGTTTTGCCGGGACAGTCCCGTTTTTTTCTGCTCCGTCCCGGTTATGTCCCGGTTTTTGTCCCTGGTCCCGGTATTGCGGGGCAGCGGCGGTGAGGAGAATGCGGCGGCCGGTAAGTATTTTCTATGTGTGTGTGTGAATGCTGCCGGGGAGACTGAATGAAGGAGAATGCCGGGGGCGGGACTTAGAATGCCAGCCGGCCCGCATGGGATTGGATGAATGATGATGCCGGGGGCGGGACTTAGAATGCCGGCCGGCCCGCAGGGGATTGGTTGCAGGCAGGTCAGAGGAAGCCGGGGGCGGGACTTCCGCTTTGTGCAGAGCACACGTGTCTTCCCGCTCCCGGCTCCTCTGTTCGCGGTGAGTGTCCCCTTTCTGTCCCGGGTCCCAGCCAGGGGGGGTAATAGGAGGTGGTAGCGGGGCTGCGCCTACCTTTGTACCACCTTGTACCTTTGCCCCCCGGCGCTCCCACCATTGCCCCCCCGGCGCTCCCACCATTGCCCCATCGGCGCTCCCACCTTTGCCCCCCCGGCGCTCCCACCTTTGCCCCCCGGCGCTCCCACCTTTGCCCCATCGGCACTCCCACCTTTGCCCCCCGGCGCTCCCACCTTTGCCACCCCCGGCGCTCACAGCTTTGCCCCCCCGGCGCTCACAGCTTTGCCCCCCCGGCGCTCCCACCTTTGCCCCCCCGGCGCTCACAGCTTTGTCCCCCGTCGCTCACAGCTTTGCCCCCCGGCGCTCACTTCCCCCCGTCCCCTTGGTGTGGGAGATGCGCTCGGGGGCGGGCAGTGGTTGCTGCGCGGTCGCAGGCGGTGCAGGGGGAGGCGGGGTGTATCTCTGTGTGTGTGTGTGTATCAGTGTGTGTGTATCAGTGTGTGTGTGTATCAGTGTGTGTGTGTGTGTGTTTCAGTGTGTGTGTGTGTGTATCAGTGTGTGTGTGTGTGTGTGTGTGTGTGTGTGTCAGTGTGTGTGTGTGTGTGTGTGTGTGTGTGTGTGTGTGTGTGTGTGTGTGTGTGTGTGTGTGTGTGTGTGTGTGTGTGTGTGTGTGAATCAGTGTGTGTGTGTGTGTGTGTGTGTGTGTGTGTGTGTGTGTGTGTGTGTGTGTGTGTGTGTGTGTGTGTGTGTGTGTGTGAATCAGTGTGTGTGTGTGTGTGTGTGTGTATCTGTGTGTATTTCTGTGTGTTTGTGTATCTGTGTGTGTTTGTGTGTATCTGTGTGCGTGTGTATCTGTGTGTATCTGTGTGTGTGTGCGTGTGTGTGTGTGTGTATCTGTGTGTGTGTGTGTGTGTGTGTGTGTGTATCTGTGTGTGTGTGTGTGTGTGTGTGTGTGTGTGTATCAGTGGGTGTGTGTGTGTGTGTCAGTGGGTGTGTGTGTGTGTGTGTGTGTGTGTGTGTGTGTGTGTGTGTGTGTGTGTGTGTGTGTGTGTGTGTGTGTGTGTGTGTGTGTATCTGTGTGTATTTCTGTGTGTTTGTGTATCTGTGTGTGTTTGTGTGTATCTGTGTGTATCTGTGTGTGTGTGTGTGTGTGTGTGTGTATCAGTGGGTGTGTGTGTGTGTGTCAGTGTGTGTGTGTGTGTGTGTGTGTGTGTGTGTGTGTGTGTGTGTGTGTGTGTGTGTGTGTGTGTGTGTGTGTGTGTGTGTGTGTGTGTGTGTGTGTGAATCAGTGTGTGTGTGTGTGTATCTGTGTGTATTTCTGTGTGTTTGTGTATCTGTGTGTGTGTGTGTGTGTGTGTGTGTGTGTGTGTGTATCAGTGTGTGTGTGTGTGTGTGTGTGTGTGTGTGTATCTGTGTGTATTTCTGTGTGTTTGTGTATCTGTGTGTGTGTGTATCTGTGTGCGTGTGTGTGTGTATCTGTGTGTATCTGTGTGTGTGTGTGTGTGTATATCAGTGGGTGTGGGTGTGTGTGTGTGTATCAGTGGGTGTGTGTGTGTGTATCAGTGTGTGTGTGTGTGTGTGTGTGTGTGTGTGTGTGTGTGTATCAGTGGGTGTGTGTGTGTGTGTGTGAATCAGTGTGTGTGTATCTGTGTGTATTTCTGTGTGTTTGTGTATCTGTGTGTGTGTGTATCTGTGTGTGTGTGTATCTGTGTGTGTGTGTGTGTGTGTGTATATCAGTGTGTGTGTGTGTGTGTGTGTGTGTGTGTGTGTGTGTGTGTGTGTGTGTGTGTGTGTGTGTGTGTGTGTGTGTGTGTGTGTGTGGTTGTGGGTGTGTGTGGGTGTGTGTGTGTATCAGTGTGTGTGTGTGTGTATCAGTGTATCAGTGTATCAGTGGGTGGGTGTGTGTATCAGTGTGTCTGTATCTGTGTGTGTGTGTGTATCAGTGTGGCTTTTTTGGCGATAAGCTGGTGATAAGTGGCTTATCGCTGCTTACTGCATGAGGGCCTTAGGGAGGATTTGTTCCTTTAAAGTACACCTAGTTTGGCATAGGATTTGGATGTCAGGGTATCAATGTGCAACCCAAATGTTAAATGGGAGTTGAATGCCCAGATATTTCAAACAAGTAACAGGGGCTAGGATGGTTTTAGAGCTGGTTTTTATCTGAAGCTCTGTCATTGGTAGCTTTAGCAATTTAGCTCTGGTCCCAAATACCATTGTTACAGTCTTGTCAGTGTTTAAAATCAGTTTGTTTTGGGAAATCCAGTTTCAAGTCTCAAAAATCAGATTGAAGTATGTGTTCAAGGTCAGAGAGGCGAGGGCTGCGTGCATATAGGGTAAGATCTAAGGCCTCTCACAATAACCCGTTAGGAATATTAATTCCTCATCTATCCGACATAAGTATAAAATATAGTCTACCAAGACCCCTAATACAGAGTTACCCACCTTATACGGGAGCAGCTGCCAGACGAGTATAGTAAATGTATCTTATTTCTTTTGCCACTGGAGGGCAGCGTGGAGTTACATGGAGTGGCGCCCGTAAGGACGACGTGCCAGTTAGGCGGAAGGAGAAGCGCACACACTTTTATGTGAAACGGATATATTTGGGGAGGGATTTAGGAGTCTGAGTAAGAAAATTAACCATTTAAATATGTACAGATTTAATCCCACTTTTGGAAATTAGGGATGTTGCCTAAAAGTTTGAGAATGCATAAAGTGCCACCCATGGGCTTTAATGAAGCAGCATTTGTGGGCTAAAGGGAACAGCATTCTGTATAAAGGTATTTTGGACTCGATATAAATAATTGATGCCAAAAACGAATATTAAGTAAATTGAGAATGGAAAAATCTTCAGCACAAACCTACAGAATGTGATATTCTGAGTGATCTTACAGATGTTATCAAATCCCACAGTGAATATATAGAAAATGTCTGTATAGAACGAGTCAAACAAGAATATGCCAATAAAATGTTTAATTGGGAGATACAGGGGCCACAATTCAGGTCATTTAGCTGAAAGAAGAGAAGCCGGTCAGCCAGTAGAGCAGGTCAGCCGGTCAGCCGGTAGAGCAGGTCAGCCGGTCAGCCGGTAGAGCAGGTCAGCCGGTAGAGCAGGTCAGCCGGTCAGCCAGTAGAGCAGGTCAGCCGGTCAGCTCTGAGATCAGCATTACTTATATCTCCTAACCTTTGCCCCCTGCATGTAATGCTGCAGAACAGCCTACACTGCATATACTGTACATGAGATACTTAACCCTTTCTTTCGCTTGACTCTAATCTGAATGATTTGCAAATTGGTTTGTAATTAGAGAGATATTTGTAGCAGAATCCTATGTATGTTATTTTTACCTTTTTAGATACCGTTTTGTGTAATAAAAGATATGACAGATCTTGCACAGATCAGAGGGGCTTCCTGTTTGCACTCGTGTTTTGGCAGAAGTGTATATGTGACCCTATAAACCTTCTTCACACCCGGGCTTGGCAGCGTGACACTAGTGCAGCGTCCTGGGGAAGAATCACTGAGCTGTTAGCAATAGATACAACGGATAGAAATGACACTACACATAGGTTTGATTAAAGAGAGTATTTTATTTAAATAATTAATCTCTTTGCTGGGAGGGGCCTGCAGCACATTGCAGAGCGATATAGTAACACGCAGAGCAATGCACTGCAGGCCCCTCCGGCAGCGAATGGGTGAAGACCAATGCAGGGTGTATAAAGATCTCACTGATAATTCATGCACAAAGGGCAGTTTGTTGCTGTGATCCAGAGGAAGGCGAAACATAACCCCTGCTGTGCAATGGGGGAAATAAATTCCTTCCTGACCCCATTAAATGGCGATCGGATGGTCCCTGGATCACTGCGCAGTGAGATCAGATGGAGCAGCACAGATCAGCGTTGTTATACACAGGGGCACACTCGGTATATAGAGATGCGGGTGATGGGGCCCTTGTGCAACTGTGTATAACTCACCTGCTCCCCCATCCCCCTGCATATCTATCCCATTCACCCCTTTTCCTCCCGCATACCTCGCAGGGCCAGCCATCCATTAGGCGGTCGCCTAGCGCGCAGAGCTCCTAGGGGCGCATTAATAATCATTATTATTTTTTCCTCTTATTATTTCTAATTTATTTATCTTTTTTTTTTTTAAATTTATTTAAATTTTTTTTTATCCAGTATTTTGGCGCCTTTTTATTTTTATTTTGCGTCGCGCTGGGGTGCGGTCGCACCCCCTGCAGCCCCGATAGCTACGCCACTGTTTATTTTATTATTTTATTTATCTTATTATTTTTTATACAACTGGGGCACAAATTTTAAGTTTCGCCTCGGGCGCATGAAACCCGTGCTCCGGCCCTGCTCCTTGTTCTCTCTCACCCTCTCACGCCCAATATCCCTATCTCCCTCTAGTACCTGCCCCTCCCGCAGCCTTCCTGATCTTATCTGCCTCTCCTGCGGTCAAACCAACTTCTCAGGGCCCCTAGAATACCCCTGTATCTACGCCCTGGCTCCTCTGCTACCTGCTCCCGGGGTCTTCTCCGCCTAAAAAAGGTGAAGCAGCAGATCCGTCCACACCTCTCGTATTCTCCTTCGCCATGGCCCACCTCGTCGCCAGACTTGACATCCGCTTCGTCGTCTGCCTCATCGGCCGCCTTGTAGCCCACCTCTTCGCACCACTTGACGCCCGCTTTGTCGTATGCCTCATCGTCCGCCTCGTAGCCCGCCTCGTCGCCTGGTGGCACGAAGGGCTCCACCTTCGTGCGTGTCCTGACCTGCAGGAGACATGAAGTGTTTGTAACCAGGGACAGTGATACTCTGTATCGCAAGAGCTCCTGTGCCACCTATACCCCCCCCCCCAATACCACGTTATACCGCCCTCCACGGGGCAAATACCCGTTATACCCACCTCCCCAGGCCAAGTACCCAGTTATACACCCCTCCCCAGGCCCAATACCCTGTTATACACCCCTCCCCAGGCCCAGTACCCTGTTATATACCCCTCCCAAGGCCCAGTACCCTGTTATACCCACCTCCCCAGGCCAAGTACCCAGTTATACACCCCTCCCCAGGCCCAATACCCTGTTATACACCCCTCCCCAGGCCCAGTACCCTGTTATATACCCCTCCCCAGGCCCAGTACCCTGTTATATACCCCTCCCCAGGCCCAGTACCCTGTTATACCCACCTCACCAGGCCCAGTACCCGTTATACCCACCTCACCAGGCCCAGTACCCATTATATACCCCTCCCCAGAACTCCGTTATACGTCCCTCCCCAGGATCCTTTACACACACACTCCCCAGATGCAGGACCCCCTACGGTGGAGGTGTAATGTCACATGGGTAGTGGAAGGTTTCCCAGAGAAGGTGTCCATGTGTCACAGCTGTTTCATCACCTTGGGTGAGAAGTCTCCCTACTCTCTGCCTTTCCTTTCCCTCTCCTGTCAGTCTCTCTCTCCCCCTTTAATCTTATCTCTTTTATTTATCTCTGTCCCTCCTTATTTTTGTTTCTATGTATTTCTCTCCCCCCCCCCATGTAAGGCCTGGGACATAGAGGGTTCAGCCACGCTGAGCCGCGCTCCTGCTCTGCCTCGCCTGCTGAAAATGGTGTTTTTTTCTGTCCTTGCAGGCGAGGCAGTGAGCGCGCTCTGGGGGCGGGGTGGAGGCCGAGCAGAGGCAGAGCGGAGGCGTGTCAGGAGGCGGAGCGGGAAGCGGGGCTAGTCCCCACTCCCATTGGATGGGAGCGGTCACGTGACCGCTTCTTCGCTTCCGCGAGCGGCAAATTTGAAACTTGCCTGTCTCGGCAAAGTTTCTGAGCCTCTGCACGCATGAGCACGCATGCGGAGGGGGAAACTATAGCCGCGCTGATGACAGATGCAGGGGGTTTGTGCATCTGCTCAGCGCGGCTCAGCCCACCTCAGCGAGCTTGAACTTACTAATAGGCCCAGGCCTAATAGGGGCACAAACCTCAGATCTAAGTGTGTGGGGTTCTCTGTGTCTGGAGAGACCCCTAAATGTTCTCTCTTTGTTTGGGGAGACCCCTAAATATTCCCCAGTGTAGCTCATTTCAAAATAACCCAGAAAAGTAGCCTTGAGCCCTCGGTGACCGGGCGCTATGACCAGAGGGACTAGGCTCTCCCTTACCTGTGAGTGTGGACTACGTCCCCCTCGGCCTTCCCCCCCCCCCTCTGGCAGTGACGTGACACAGCCGGGGGAAGGGCCAGGGAGGTTAGAATTAGACAGAGGCGCGGGGTCAGTCTACGCCCTGCCATGGGAGTCCCGCCCACCCTGCCCTTTATTGTGAATACTGGTAAATATGTTGGTTGTACGTGTTTAAAAGAAAAAAAAAGAATAAATAAACAATGAAAATGAATAACAGAAATAAAATAAAAAGTGGCTGGGAGTGGCGAGTCGGCGCGGCTCATTTACACGTGCGTTCCTGGGCCCATTCTCGCCAGACAGGCGGGGCCCGGCTAGGGGGGAGTTATGGGCCATTGGATCGGGTACCTTTGGCCTTTACCCAATGAGCGAGCACTCTGGCAGGGGGTTGGCACTAATTAGGTTAATTGAAGTTTTACTAAAAAGCAGCGGCCGCCAGACCTCGTGTTTGTGGTTATTTGTGTATTGGTTATGGTGGGGTTTGGGAAGCCAAGGGAAGGGGGGGAAGGAGAGGGGTCTCACAGTCTCCGAGGTCAAGTTTCTATTTATCAAAAATACATTGAGTTACCTCTGGTTTCCAGGCATGTCCTGGGGGAGTTATCACAGAGACACAGAAGCGTCGCTGAGTTTGGGTGAGTAACTCCCTTAACCTCTCAGCAGTTGAATTCCCCCTTGGCGCTAACACGTTAAAAACAAGCGTTGCTATTTCTTTGCATGAAGTTGCAGGTAATTGGAAGAGTTACACAGTTACGGCTATTTCATCACTCGAAACGGTCTTTTCGGTATTGTTCTCGGTCTTATTTCCAGCTTCACATCGGGTATCCATATCCATTCTTCGCCTCTGATCTGTATGCAGGACAATGCTTTAAAGCTGCAGTTCAGTCAATATCCTGCATGTGTGTTTTTTTTAATAAATCAGTTCTGTAGTAAGAAAAAATACTTTTAGCATTTTCTGTTTTTAAAAAAACAACTTTGAAAGACCAATTTTCTTCTATTCTATTTTAACAGCCATTTGCTAAGGCACTGCCCCTTCATGTCCTGTCACAAGCCCTGGCACACCCCTTTGTCAGCCCTGCCCTCCCTCTAGCACATGTCAATGCAGGAGTGCTCATGAATATTCATGAGCTTCCACTGAGAGACAGAAGCAGAAGAAAAACAGATCCCTTCACTAATTATGTCACCAAATTTCGCCTATCAATACATGGAGAACGAATTGACCTGCAGCTATACAGTTCTTTAGGTAATTAGAGATTGCACACATGAAACTATTGAAGTAAAAAAAAAAATAAAAAAAAAAAAGACTGAACTGCAGCTTTAATAGGGCCTCTTTGGACTTGAATATTTTGGTTATTGAGGAGGTGGGGGAACAACTTAGCCATACAAGGAAGGATATACTCAAAGTGGAAATCCTCATTGAACAGTCTAGCCCTGGTACTGACGTTGTACAATCATTGGATAGTCTTAAGACCAAGCTGGAAAAAAATTAAAAGTGATCTTATTCACTTTAAGAAGTTGAAATTCAAAAAAGTTGTTAATGACTATAAAGATGGAAGAGTATACCCGTGGCTGAAGCAAGACCCCAAACAACGCAAAAACCAAAGAGGGAGAGCACCCCAGGGAGTCCAAGAAGTCCACACCAGTGACTCTGAAGCCCATTCCTCAACAGAACGTCAGAGAGGCCAAAGTCCGGCCCCTTTTTTAGGCCAATCCAAGGACAAGGAGAAAGGAAAAGGAAAATTAGACGCGGGGGCCAGGGGAAGGGGAAGATCACCCTATCCCCTACGTACAATGGAGCAGAAATGAGTATGGACACCTTGGTTGTTAATCTGTCTGATTACACTCTTAATCAATGTGAAATGTCTGTCTTAGCTAGGGGGCCCTCATATGTACCTACTACATTGTTTAATGATTTTGATTTGGAGGTTGACCTATTTAAATTTGAACGTGTATTAAACCTTAAATCATTTTTTTGTAACAGGTCTACAGAATCGGTGCATTCCAATATCCAACCAGGGACAGGTAATCCTCCTATGAACAACAAGGGACAGTTAATTTGGCCACTGACCAGCAAGGGACAGATAATTCGGCTTCTTATCAAGGTACCAAAATGTGCAAGCTCAAATCCACTTTTGTCCCGCCATTTAAAAATCAATCAGTCAGCACATATATACGACTGGTTAAGGGGGACTTTGCAAGGTACAAAAAAACCAAACATAGGGCTACATACAATATGTCTGTTCAGGAAAAGGAAGCATTAAAAATGTTGACTAATAATAATGAGATTATTATTAAGCGTGCGGACAAGGGGGGTGCCCTAGTAGTGCAGAATTACTCAGATTATAAGGCTGAAACCATCAGACAACTGAGTGACATTAACTGCTACATTAAATTGGATAGGGACCCTACCTTTAACTATGTGAGAGAAATTAAGGAAATTATCCAAATGGGGGTTAATAACCGGTGGATAACAGAGCCTGAATCTGAGTTTCTAACTATGTTGCATCCTAAATGCCCTATTTTCTATACCTTGCCCAAAATACACAAGAATTTAAACAATCCCCCGGGGCGGCCTATTATAGCTGCTATTAATTCATTAAATCAACCCCTTGAAAAAATTGTAGACACATTTCTACAACCTATAGCACAGACAGCCAACTCATACATCAAAGACACGTTTGATTTCCTTGACAAATTAAAAAACTCACCTGGTGATGGGACTAATCATATTCTGGTTAGTTTAGATTTGTCTAGCCTTTATACAATAATCCCCCATGTTGAAGGTCTTGAGATAATCAAGGCCACCCTCATTCGCCATTATAGTGATACTGTTCCAATTGAATACATTATGCTCATTTTACATTTCATTCTCTATAAAAATTATTTTAGATTTGAGAGTGATTTCTTCCTGCAGATTAAGGGGAGTAATACTGTATGGCCCCTGCTTACGCCAACATATACATGACACATGTCGAAGAGCAGTACATCTACAAATCAGACTTTCTGGTGCATATTAAAAGCTATTACAGATATATTGATGATGTTTTTCATATGGACAGGTACGGAGGATCAGCTGTTATCTTTTTTTGAGTATCTTAATGGTCTCCATTCACCGGTCCTCCTCACTAATACATGGAGTACACAGCAACTCTCATTTTTAGACGTCCTCATTACACAGACTAATGGGGAGTTACATACTGATCTTTTTAGAAAGGATACAGACAGAAATGCAATTTTAAGGGCAGATAGCCATCATCCTCCTTCTCTTATTGATGCATTACCTTTTTCACAGAAAGTCCAGGTCTGCAAAATCACGAGCAGGAAGGATCATATTAAACCAGCTATTGGAGAACTACGTGGTAGATTCCTGGCTAGGGGATATCTACTGCTGCGGCACAGTTTATTCGAGCATTTGCCCGTTCTGTGCCGCAGCAGTAGCCTGGCGCGCGCCCGAGAGTGACGGGCGCGCGCCGAAGCAGCGGAAGAGCGCCCTCCGATCGGGGCGCTCTCCCTACCGCTGCCGGGTCCCCCGGAACCCCCTGCCGCTGTCCCGCGATCGCGGGACACCAGGGCTCCCTCGGGGAGCCCCTGGACGCGCGTGCAGGGGGCGCACGCTCCCGAAGACGCGTGACCGCGCGTCTATGACGCGCGGCACGCCGAGGGGCGGCCACTAGCAAGCCGGGAAATCTCCCGGCTTGCGGATCTGGCCGCAGTGTAATAAACTGTGTCGCCAGTGTACCTGCGTATATCCTCCTGCTGTGTTAAACCGGGCACTGGATAAAGAGGTAAGTGCTACCAAAAATAAGAAGGAGGACGGGCTTGTATTTACCACTATATACAGTCAAGCTGGTGGTTTTATTAAATCTACCATTCTTAAACACTGGCATATTCTGCAAAATGATGATATATTATCTGAAAGTTGCTGTGTACCACCAATGGTGGTATTCAAAAGAGGGAGAAATCTGGCGGATAGCCTGATGCATACAGATAATGAGGGTAACTACAGAACTCCTCATTTTCTGGAGGGTGGCAGACCGGGTAACTTTTGATGCATGAGCTGCTCGGTCTGTAACAGTCTGACTACCGGTAGTCAATTCAGTCACCCCCAAAGCGGGAGGATCATAAAAATCAAAAATAGAATCACATGTAGATCTGAATATGTAGTGTACGTAATAAAGTGTCCATGTGGTCTTCTTTATGTGGGTAAGACCATAAGAATGTTAAAAACAAGGTTCATTGAACATAAAAGTGTAATTCGAAAAGGTACGGATCCCTCTATTCTTGTGCAACACTGTGTGGAACACAATCATAATGTTGCCTCTTTACGCATCATGGGTATTGAGACAGTAGCACCTAGACAAGGCACTCCAGATAGGGAGACTTTCTTATTGAGACGTGAAGCATTCTGGATACATGCTTTAAATACCAGCAACGGTATGGGTCTTAATGAGCAACAGAATTTAAAATGCTTCCTTAATAGAAGGTAATTTTTTGTCTTTCTACAGGCATATTTGATCTTGCACCATCCATGGACTCTGCACTTAACAATTGGGAAGATTATCCTTTTTGTGTGTTTTTTTTCCATTCTTTTTTTCCCCTCCCTCCCTCTCCCTTCCCCTCCCTCCCTCCCCCTTCCCCTCCCTCCCTCCCTCCCCCTTCCCCATCCTCTCTTCCACTCCCCCCCCCCCGGTTGTGTGTACCCATTTCTGACCTAGGTACACTGGCGACACACTTTATTCGAGCTCGGCTAGTCCCACGAATTCGGGTATACTCGGGTGTATTGAGGTTTGTGACTGTTTTCTGCCCGAGTGCATTGAGTTATTTTCCGGCAGGGATTGAAGCATTTTATTCCCGCTGGCTGCAATACTGCACAGTACATATATATATACTGCATTACAATTCATGAATTTATGCCATCTGGTAGACACGCGAAGCATTGCAGCCTATTAAATCCTAATCATTATCATTTAACAGATCAGCCGCCCGTCAGCCAGGCATGAACCCAGGCTGGGAAGGCAAATGCAACGGGGCTTGTCAGAGGTGAGGAGCGGCGCATTCCAGGTATCTGCCAGGTACATACCGGGTATTTGCTCGAATAAAGTGTGTCGGTGCAGTATACACACTAGTATATTCTAAATACTGATGTACTGCATATTCTTATGTGGCATTTCACTGTAACTTTGCAGGATTATACTGATGTCATCAGCAGTATACAGTCACATGTTTTAATAGTATATTGCTGTATTAGTTTTGTGCACATATGCTTTATTAATATTTTGGTGTGTGGTTTATTTACACTTTCAGGGTGATTTATAGGAGTGTCTCACACCTCCCTGCTTTGACACTGATCCCATGGCGACGGATACATCTTTGTCCAGCCCTGTGAGTACAGTCTTGATTGGTACACGCCCGCCCCCCCTTACCCCCCCCTGACTGCCGGGTCACGCTGACGTCATCATGGGGGAGTATTCAGTCTGGGGAGAGGTGTGGCTGTGGCTGCAGTCCTCCAAGACAGCTCTATGCTGTATTGCCAGGGATTTAGACCTAGACGTCTGACGTCACTAGGGGGCGCCATATGGTAGCTCTGATGTCATCAGGTGGGCGTCAACATCCTGGTTATGTGGCAGAGCGGGGAGGGCTGAGTATCAGGGGGGTGGTATATATTGTGACTGTTTCTTGTGTTTGTAGCCTTCACCTTGACTGCCGAAACGTTGGACTTTATGGCATATTAAACCTCCTTTGAGTAAGACCGTGTGCCTGCTTCTTCTTCTTTGTCCGGCTACAGGAAGGGTCAGGAGACAGGGAGGACAGAGGCAGGAGAACCTCATCTGACTCCGGCCTTGCCTGTCCCTACGAATACAAACATACAACCCCTCACTGAATAACATAGCCCTAATCCCATGTAATAATCCTGGGTGTAAACAAAATAATGGTTTTATGAATATTGTAATGGTTTATTAGGGACCTAGGAGGTGGCCAGTGGGGCTGTTATGTGTATTTTTGTTTATTGTGGGTAGCGGGGGTGGGTAAACGGGGTATTGGCCCCAAGGATGGGTGTTTAGGCCTACCGGGTGGGGGGGGGTAGTGGGAGGGGTTAACCCCTTCATTACCTTAGCGGTATTAACCGCTAAGTTAAAGAAGAGGTTAAGTCATCCCACAACCCCCTGGCAAGGCCTAAACACCCACCCAGGGCCAAATACCACCTTCACCCACCCCCGCTACCCGCAATAAGCCTGGCACGGGTATATAACCCCTTCATTGCCTTGGCGGTAATGAAGTTGCCTGTAAATGCATTTTTTATGCATCGGATTCATGCCGGGGGTCTCTGGTGCTGATATTAATGGATATCAGCTCTGGGACACATGCATTTTATTTTCATCGCAGCTTCACCCCACCTTCTTTCCAACTTTTGTGGCTGGACAATTTGGAGAAGAAACAGCAATTTTAAAGTGGCGATCAGCCGCAATAAGCTGATCAGGGCTTATAGAATTGAGCGTGTTTGAAAAACTGGCGATCAGTGCCGAAAAGTGGCTTATCACCGCGCGTCTGTCGATTTTATTTATTTATTTATTTTCCGGCCCAAAAAAAACGGTTATTTTTGCTCTAATCCCAAGCTTCTCTGGGCTTACTGAATCGCTGTAGGCGATTACTGCATGAGGGCCTTAGGGAGAATTTGTTCCTGTAAAGTACACCTAGTTTGGCATAGGATTTGGATGTCAGGGTATCAATGTGCAACCCAAATGTTAAATGGGAGTTGAATGCCCAGATATTTCAAACCAGTAACAGGGGCTAGGATGGTATTAGAGTTGGTTTTTATCTGAAGCTCTGTCATTGGCAGCTTTAGCAATTTAGCTCTGGACCCAAATACCATTGTTACAGTCTTGTCAGTATTTAAAATCAGTTTGTTTTAAGAAATCCAGTTTCAAGTCTCAAAAAATCAGATTGAAGTATGTGTTCAAGGTCAGAGAGGCGAGGGCTGCGTGCATATAGGATAAGATCTAAGGCCTCTCACAATAACCCGTTAGGAATATTAATTCCTCATCTATCCGACATAAGTATAAAATATAGTCTACCAAGACCCCTAATACAGAGTTACCCACCTTATACGGGAGCAGCTGCCAGACGAGTATAGTAAATGTATCTTATTTCTTTTGCCACTGGAGGGCAGCGTGGAGTTACATGGAGTGGCGCCCGTAAGGACGACGTGCCAGTTAGGCGGAAGGAGAAGCGCACACACTTTTATGTAAAACGGATATATTTGGGGAGGGATTTAGGAGTCTGAGTAAGAAAATTAACCATTTAAATATGTACAGATTTAATCCCACTTTTGGAAATTAGGGATGTTGCCTAAAAGTTTGAGAATGCATAAAGTGCCACCCATGGGCTTTAATGATGCAGCATTTGTGGGCTAAAGGGAACAGCATTCTGTATAAAGGTATTTTGGACTCGATATAAATAATTGATGCCAAAAACTAATATTAAGTAAATTGAGAATGGAAAAATCTTCAACACAAACGTACAGAATGTGATATTCTGAGAGATCTTACAGATGTTATCAAATCCCACAGTGAATATATAGAAAATGTCTGTATAGAACGAGTCAAACAAGAATATGCCAATAAAACGTTTAATTGGGAGATACAGGGGCCACAATTCAGGTCATTTAGCTGAAAGAAGAGAAGCCGGTCAGCCAGTAGAGCAGGTCAGCCGGTCAGCCAGTAGAGCAGGTCAGCCGGTAGAGCAGGTCAGCCGGTCAGCCGGTAGAGCAGGTCAGCCGGTCAGCTCTGAGATCAGCATTACTTATATCCCCTAACCTTTGCCCCCTGCATGTAATGCTGCAGAACAGCCTACACTGCATATACTGTACATGAGATACTTAACCCTTTCTTTTCGCTCGACTCTAATCTGAATGATTTGCTAATTGGTTTGTAATTAGAGAGATATTTGTAGCAGAATCCCATGTATGTTATTTTTACCTTTTTAGATACCGTTTTGTGTAATAAAAGATATGAGTTCAGAGGGGCTTACTGTTTTCACTAGTGTTTTGGCAGAAGTGTATATGTGACCGTATAAACCTTCTTCACACCCGGGCTTGGCAGCGTGACACTAGTGCAGCGTCCTGGGGAAGAATCACTGAGCTGTTAGCAATAGATACAATGGATAGAAAAGACACTACACATAGGTTGGATTAAAGAGAGTATTTTATTGAAATAATTAATCTCTTTGCTGGGAGGGGCCTGCAGCACATTGCAGAGCGATATAGTAACACGCAGAGCAATGCATTGCAGGCCCCTCCGGCAGCAAAGGGGTGAAGACCAATGCAGGGTGTATAAAGATCTCACTGATAATTCATGCACAAAGGGCAGTTTGTTGCTGTGATCCAGAGGAAGGCGAAACATAACCCCTGCTGTGCAATGGGGGAAAAAAATTCCTTCCTGACCCCATTAAATGGCGATCGGATGGTCCCTGGATCACTGCGCAGTGAGATCAGATGGAGCAGCACAGATCAGCGTTGTTATACACAGGGGCACACTCAGTATATAGAGATGCGGGTGATGGGGCCCTTGTGCCCCTGTGTATAACTCACCTGCTCCCCCATCCCCCTGCATATCTATCCCATTCACCCCTTTTCCTCCCGCATACCTCGCAGGGCCGGCCGGTCATTAGGCGGTCGCCTAGCGCGCAGAGCTCCTAGGGGCGCATTAATAATCATTATTATTTTTTCCTCTTATTATTTTATTTATTTATCTTTTTTTTTAAATTATTATTCTTTTTTTTATCCAGTATTTTGGCGCCCTTTTATTTTTATTTTGCGTCGCGCTGGGGTGCGGTCGCACCCCCTGCAGCCCCGATAGCTACGCCACTGTTTATTTTATTATTTTATTTATCTTATTATTTTTTATACAACTGGGGCACAAATTTTAAGTTTCGCCTTGGGCACATGAAACCCTTGCTCCGGCCCTGCTCCTTGTTCTCTCTCACCCTCTCACGCCCAATATCCCTATCTCCCTCTAGTACCTGCCCCTCCCGCAGCCTTCCTGATCTTATCTGCCTCTCCTGCGGTCAAACCAACTTCTCAGGGCCCCTAGAATACCCCTGTATCTACGCCCTGGCTCCTCTGCTACCTGCTCCTGGCTTCTTCTCCGCCTAAAAAAGGTGAAGCAGCAGATCTGTCCGCACCTCTCGTATTCTCCTACCTGCTCCCGGGGTCTTCTCCGCCTAAAAAAGGTGAAGCAGCAGATCCGGCCACACCTGTCGTATGCTCCTTGGTCATCGTACACGACGTCTGCGTCATCGGCCGCCTTGTAGCCCACCTCATTTTTCCACTTGATGCCCGCTTTGTCGTATGCCTCGTCGTCCGCCTCGTAGCCCGCCTCGTCGTCTGGTGGCACAAAGGGCACCACCTTCGTGCGTGTCCTGATCTGCAGGAGACATGAAGTGTTTGTAACCAGGGACAGTGATACTCTGTATCGCAAGAGCTCCTGTGCCACTTATACCCCATCCCCAATACCACGTTATACCACCCTCCACAGGGCAAATACCCGTTATACCCACCTCCCCAGGCCCAGTACCCAGTTATACAACCCTCCCAAGGCCCAGTACCCTGTTATACGCCCCTCCCCAGGCCCAGTACTCGTTATACCCACCTCACCAGGCCCAGTACCCGTTATACCCACCTCCCCAGGCCCAGTACCCATTATATACCCCACCCCAGAAGGTCATGTTTCTATTTATCAAAAATACATTGAGTTACCTCTGGTTTTCAGGCATGTCTTGGGGGAGTTATCACAGAGACACAGAAACGTCGCTGAGTTTGGGTTAGTAACGCCCTTAACCTCTCAGCAGTTGAATTCCCCATTAGGCGCTTAGCACGTTAAAAACAAGCGTTGCTATTTCTCTGCATGAAGTTGCAGGTAATTGGAAGAGTTACACAGTGACGGCTATTTCATCACTCACCTTCTTCCCCCGAAACGGTCTTTTCTGTCTTATTTCCGGCTTCATATCGGATATCCATATCCATTCTTGGCCTCTGATCTGTATGCAGGACAATGCTTTAAGACAGGGTTGCACAACCTTTTCCCCTGCTCCCCCCTCCACCTTCCCCACCTTGTCTCCGACGTTCTGATGTAACGACGTCATGTGATATCACGTTGCTATGGCAATGCCACATCATGTGACGCCACGTTGCTGTCGCCAGAAGCCGCCGGAGACAAGGAAAGGGAACTTACAGAGGCCTTGCGCGCGATCTCCGGCATTTAATTTAAATGCTGTGGGGAAGAGCGAGGGGCCTCTGTAAGTGCCGAGCCCCTCCTCCCAAGAAAATGTCGTGCCCCTCGATTTGCGCACCCCTGCTTTAAGAGATATTCTGGGACCCTCCAACTCCTCCATCGGACCCTTCCTCATATTGACTGACCTTGCAGTGCTCTGCACTGACTTGCACTGACCTGCTATGGTGCCTCTCAAAATACCATGCTAACTCATTCTGAACATACACGTGTCCTTTCTACATGTTACTCAGCTTGTATGGGCCACAGACAGCTTTCCCGGGGTCCAGGACTAGTTTCCACCGGAGACACTCACCCATGGGTCGGCGACTTTGCGAGAACCCACCCACCCCAACCTGTTTTCTCTTGCACTGCCATAGAGAACAACATTTCGGCCTGCTGGTCTTTCTCAGGTAAAGTGGCTAAACCCACTAAATCCAGCAAAGAAAGGCCAGCAGCCGAAACATTGTAGTCTGTGGCACAATAAATTATCTTTTTTTATTCAAATCCGTGTGCCCTTTCCCATCAATCATATTGTATCCATTGGACGAAATGCCGGTCTTCCCTGAGACTAAGGGGCACCGGTAAAAGTATCACTACTTATTGTTTTTTTTTGGTGTGCAGCAAATCCCCATCATTTTTGCGTTCTCTTGCTCTGCCCCAATCTGACACACCACCTTGCTCTCTCACCCCCCTCTTAGACTCCCCCGTCACCCTTTCCTTCCTCAAAGGTTGTCCTTTAATCAGATCTTACCCAAATTGTCTCCATCTCCCTTGGAAATGTTCTGTCTTTAAGCTGTGCGGCTCCTCTTGATCCGAACTTTCTTAGCTGACCCCTTTAGGAAAAATTATTTATTAAACTAAGAAATATAACTTATTAAACTAAGAAATATAACTTATTAAACTAAGAAATATAATTTATTAAACTAAGAAATATAACTTATTAAACTAAGAAATATAATTTATTAAACTAAGAAATATAACTTATTAAACTAAGAAATATAACTTATTAAACTTAGAAATATAATCTATTAAACTAAATAAATATCTATTAAACTAAATAAATATCTATTCAACTAAATAAATATAATCTATTTAAAAACAATACAATAAAAAGCTGGAGAAATGATACGTCAACCAAGCCACTGATGTGATGCCAATGAGCATTGAACTCCTTGCAGATCCACCGTCAGCTGGTTGTGGCAGAAAGTGGTGACATACAGTAGAACAGAGTGGTTGCGCTGTAACCACGGCAGTCAGGTCAGAAATCAACACAATATTTTTTGAAATTTAGAATGAGAATGTTCTGTATGTCACATTCTGGGCTCAGACTCTGAGCCCTGTCACATGTTAGCAGCTTGAGATAATAGAAAGTATCCATATACTGGGATGTGATAAGAAACATGAAGGTCATTTTATACTGGGTCCCATAACCTGCTTTATATGAAGTATCATTTTACACTAATTAGTAGAGATGTTACATTTTGAAAAATAGCACTTCTGGCGTGTTCATTTTCTCTACAAATGATAAATCAAAAAGTTGGATAAAACGTTATATGTATGTGTGCGCGCAATATATATATATAGAGGTATCAGTACCGTGTTAGCCGAGCTTCAATAATCAAAAAATAAATAGATGATACCGTTCTGTGGCTAACGAAATGCTTTTATTTGTGCGAGCTTTCGAGATACACTGATCTCTTCTTCCGGCGATGTTACAATGAATGAAGCAAGCAAAAGGTATACTTAAAAACAGTGTCTCTTGGAATGTTATCTGTGCTGGTCTTCCCCCGGTGTGGATGTGTTTTATGCCTAGAGGTGTCAAAAGGTTCCTGAAAGCAAGTGATGAAAGAGTGTGTATCAGTGTGAATGAAAATGAATGGAGAGCCCACAGTATATACAGTGCTTTACAAAAGGTGCGTGTGGAGTGGGAGTGGATATAAATGGTGTGGGTGGGTGTGGAAATGTGAGAGTTTGTAGCACAACTAAAAGTGTGTGTGGATACTTTGTGGTCCCTATTGATGTATAGGGATGTAAAAACAGTATTTGTATGTGTAAGAGACAGCTGTTGTTATGGATTACAGGTATTTTTTGGCATATAACGCATAATGAATACAGGTCACAGGTACATATATACATAGTATCATTGTAAGGCCTAGTATAGCTTAGAGTATACTGTTAAAATCCTGGTTTTCTTGTCTTAGAAATAATAGCTTGTTTTGCTCAGAAGTGGCAGGATATTGGGACAGGTTACATAGACATAAAAGGGGAACTAACACCGGTAAACACGCCGTGGTTTGAACGGTAACTTATGAAATATCATATGTCACTAACTGTAATTCCTAGATCTTTTTTTTTTTTTTTTTTTTTTTTATTTATGATTTTTATATTTTTATAATTATCGGCTCTGTATATGTGTACAGTCTTTTGGGTATTTTGATATATGAGTTATGTGATTCCTGTTTCCTGAAGTTTCTTCATCTAAATACTCCTTGTTTCATGTCTTTCAAGATACATCAATCGTCGTTCCTTTAAGATAGAAATTAGCTATAATTAATTTTAATAATACAATGTTTTATTGATTTTTGAGTTAATGTGTATAATAATAAAATTGTATGTTTAATCTTATGATTCTTCTCTTATGTATCTAAAGAGAGAATCTTTTTATTAGAATATTTTATGAATTATATAAATATTCTTGCACTTAAAACCTCACCTAGATATATGGGATAGAAATGAGAGCTGCCCAAAAGCTATGGTGTTGCAAACAGTTAACCTTTTGGAGGAGGGGTTAATAGTTAGTTCCAGTTGGTATATAAAGACCCCTAGAGCAGGTCACAAGCACTCCTGATGAAGACGTCATTTTAGAGCGTCGAAACGCGTTGAGTGTGACCCTGAGACTGAGAGAGAGAGAACGTTGAGCCCGTGACGTCATCTCCAACCGGCCGGAATTCCGGAAGTGACGTGACGGCTGTTCGAGACGCAGTCGGGTGGCGTGCAGCAGCAGCAGTGATCGGTGATACTCCCTATCGGTGATACTCCCTATGCTGTTAATCCTTTTGGATCCTGTAAGCCTCCATTTCATTTGTTTGTGGATAAAGTGTTTGTTTTATCCCTGTGTCATTGTCTCTACTTGAGATCTTAGTTCCTCCTATGGTTTTACCATATTGATTGGTCGGTTATATGTGTTATAGCCTCCTCATCTTACATTCTAAGTTTCTTAGAAACCACTTCATTGTGCTAACAATATTACACCATGTAGATTTTGTTTTTATTTTTAAGGTGCAACCGCTCCCCTGGTTTTCCTGTACATACTGTTTCTGGACCTTGAAACAGTCCATCTAAGGGTTTGAGTGTTTTATTGTACCCCCACTTGCACTTGCTGATTTTTATTTTACCATCACATTGCACTTTTGTATATTCACTTTGAATAATTTTAGTATTAGAGCGCCATCTACTGTTTGTTTGCTATATGTATTTTGTTTTTTAGATAGGCAGCACTACTTAATTATTTTATCACTATGGAAGATATTGAGATTGACAATAATTCTTCCACTATTTTTTCACGGAGGCACACTAAAGTGGTGGACTTCAACAGCCTTCTTAAATTGGATCTAGACAATGTACCTATTGTTGGAGAGACTAATATTTTAGAAGCAGAATTTGAAAAATTAGAAAAATTACTGATTAAAGATATCAAAAAGTTTTGGGACTTTACTTTCTTAGAACAATATGTTTTAAGCAATAGAGTCCCAAGAGGTTTAAGACTTAATAAAGACCCATCCATAGATCTTGAGGATGAAACCTTCCTTGATAAATGGTATAACCTCTTAGAAAAATGTTCAATGGATTTAATGCACTTAATTATAGAACAGCAAAAAAACCATGTGTTACAAATTGACATTGAGGTAAAAGAGGTTGAAAAGAGGATTGGCAATTTAGACCAAACCACTCTCTTCAAAGAAAAAGATTCCAAATTACAAATCAAATTAGACAAAATTTGGAAAGAGACAATCACAAAAAAAGTTAAAAAATATCTTAGAGATGAGGAGGACTACAAAAATGGTCCCCCTAGAAAACCTGAACCAATTGTTAAAATAGAAAATGATAATAAGAAACCCCCTATAAAAACACCAGTTAAAAAAGTTTTACCTCAATCTGAAAAATCAAAAGGTAGAGGGAAAACACCTAGAAAATATCTCCCCAAAAAATCTAGGAAAAGCCCTGAAAGGGATAACTGGAGAACCAAACAGCCTAAAAAACAAGCTAAGGTACAGATTAATACAGAGAGAACTCCAAAAAGACATGTGAGTACAGACTATGAATCTGAGGGCGAGTACATTATCAACAATAGGAGAGATCAGAGAGAAACCCAAAGGGATAAATTGTTCAAAAAAGGGGGTCTAAAACTAGGAAACAATAAGGATTTTTTAGGGGAGGGCGGGTCCACCACCTTTCAGGGAGTGAATTACGCTCCGATGAAGGACAGGGACCCCTCCTCGGAAAGGAAAAAAAAAAAGAGGAAGGAACGAAGAAAACGGGGAAGAGGGACAAAAGAAACACCTCAAAAAGAGCAAAAGGTAAATAATATCTTTAACCTAAGCTCGAAAGTATTATCCCAATCTGAACAATCAGTCATCTCAAGGGGTTTGAAGTTCGCCCCCACTGCAGGACCAAGCAGTTTCGGCCTCTTTATAGACGCCCAGAGATTTCTAAGGAAGCTAACGATCAAAAGATTCTTTAGACAAAAGGATGTAGAGTTAAGAACTATGGAAAATTCTAAAATAAAACAGAATGAATCACAATCTGAAGATGCACCCAGATTGGTGCATTCAGGGTTAAAATTGCCATCCACCTTCTACCCCAAACAAATGAAAGGGAAGAATTTAGATGTATTTACTCAACTTGTTCAGAGAGATTTTGAAAAATTAGTATTATCAGAAGACAAATTTGCTAATAATCTAAATAAAAGTGAGAGAGAAGCTTTAAAAAATCTCCAAGAAGATACAAGTGTGGTAATAAAACAGGCTGATAAAGGGGGAGGAGTTGCCATTATTAATAGAGAGGACTACATCAAGGAATCCAACAGGATTTTGGGTGATGTAAATACATACATTCCTCTAAAAAAAGATCCCACAGTAGAATTTCAAAAAGAAATAAAAGTACTGTTGGATAAAGGCAAGGCTGAAGAAATAATTAATGATAGCGAATATAAGTTCCTATATAAAGAACACCCCATCAGACCAATTTTCTACTACCTCCCCAAATTGCATAAAAGCCTGATAAACCCCCCTGGGAGACCCATCATAGCTGGGATTGACTCTCTGACCTCTAACTTATCTGCTTACATAGATACATACTTGCAGACATATGTAAAGAAACTGCCGTCATATCTGAAAGATACGACGGATATCTTACGTATTCTGGAAGGTCAGACATGGGAGGATGGGTGGTTTTTGGCTACGTGTGATGTAACCTCTCTATACACGTGCATTAGCCACAGAGATGGGCATGAGGCTATAGATAGAGCCCTGTCGAGAGATTCCACTATGCCCCATGAACAGGCAAATTTCATCTTAGATGGGATCAAGCACATTCTTGAACACAATTATTTTTCATTTGAGGGAACTTATTATCTTCAGAAATGTGGCACCGCCATGGGCACGAAATTTGCGCCCAGCTATGCAAACCTTCTCATGGGAGCATGGGAAGAGGACTACATTTGGTCCATTGCAGAGCTGGGTGATGACCTGTGCCTGTGGCGGCGCTACATTGATGACATTTTCTTTATATGGAGAGGAGATGAGGAGAGTCTGATTAGATTTATCCACTATCTAAATGATAATACCCTTAATTTAAAATTCACCTGCGAATATAGTCGGGAAAGGGTTAATTTCCTTGATATAACTGTCATCATTGATGGTGGATTAATCAGTACTCAGACCTTCTTTAAGGAGGTGGATATAAATAATTATATATCTCCCCATAGTTGTCACCATCCCAACTGGTTAAAAAATGTGCCATATGGACAACTAAGGCGCATTAGAAGAAACTGTTCGGATGATAAAACTTTCCATGAACAGTCTCTTTTCCTGCAGGATAGATTTAAAGAAAAAAAGTATGAAAATAAGATCATCAAAGATGCAGTAGAAAAGGTGGAGGTTCTGGAAAGAAAGAATCTTCTGCTTGAAAATGTGAAAATGAAGCCTAAAAAGAACTTTGATTTTACGTTTATAACGAACTACAATAGGCAGTCAGAGAGGATAACAAAAATAGTTCGGAAATATTGGCATATTATTAAAAATGACTCAATATTGGGTGACATAGTCCCAGACCAACCAATGGTAATTTTTAAGAAAGCCAATACCTTAAAAAATAGACTAGCACCAAGTGCATTACCTAAGATTAAAAATAATATCAACAGGTGGTTGCCACAAATTAAGGGATTTTTTGGATGCACAACATGCACAGCATGTAAATACAGAGCAGATGATAAATTTGGTTTTATGTCTAATATTTCAAAACAACAGTTTCAAATTAAACAACATACCACATGTAAATCTGACCATGTTATTTATCTAATACAATGTCCTTGTGGGCTACAATATGTGGGTCAAACCACTCGGCCCATAAGGACACGTGTTTTAGAACATGTGGGTAATATTAGAAGGGGGGTAACGACCCACTTTTTATCCCATCATTTTATTTTAAAACACAATGGCGACCCATCGGGCCTGAGGTTCACTGTCCTTGAGCATGTACTACCCCATTGGAGAGGTGGGGATAGGAACACAGCACTTAAAAAAAGAGAAAGCTTTTGGATTTTTTCATTGAAAACTTTAATTCCTCAGGGCTTAAATGTCGATTTCGAATTGGGTGCCTTTTTATAAGATAATTTTAATGTTTAATTAAAGTTTTTCTTTATAATATTATAGAAGTATTTTAAATATATTAATAACTAGATATTTTTTATTAATGATTTTTATATTTTTATAATTATCGGCTCTGTATATGTGTACAGTCTTTTGGGTATTTTGATATATGAGTTATGTGATTCCTGTTTCCTGAAGTTTCTTCATCTAAATACTCCTTGTTTCATGTCTTTCAAGATACATCAATCGTCGTTCCTTTAAGATAGAAATTAGCTATAATTAATTTTAATAATACAATGTTTTATTGATTTTTGAGTTAATGTGTATAATAATAAAATTGTATGTTTAATCTTATGATTCTTCTCTTATGTATCTAAAGAGAGAATCTTTTTATTAGAATATTTTATGAATTATATAAATATTCTTGCACTTAAAACCTCACCTAGATATATGGGATAGAAATGAGAGCTGCCCAAAAGCTATGGTGTTGTAAACAGTTAACCTTTTGGAGGAGGGGTTAATAGTTAGTTCCAGTTGGTATATAAAGACCCCTAGAGCAGGTCACAAGCACTCCTGATGAAGACGTCATTTTAGAGCGTCGAAACGCATTGAGTGTGACCCTGAGACTGAGAGAGAGAGAGAACGTTGAGCCCGTGACGTCATCTCCAACCGGCCGGAATTCCGGAAGTGACGTGACGGCTGTTCGAGACGCAGTCGGGTGGCGTGCAGCAGCAGCAGTGATCGGTGATACTCCCTATCGGTGATACTCCCTATGCTGTTAATCCTTTTGGATCCTGTAAGCCTCCATTTCATTTGTTTGTGGATAAAGTGTTTGTTTTATCCCTGTGTCATTGTCTCTACTTGAGATCTTAGTTCCTCCTATGGTTTTACCATATTGATTGGTCGGTTATATGTGTTATAGCCTCCTCATCTTACATTCTAAGTTTCTTAGAAACCACTTCATTGTGCTAACAATATTACACCATGTAGATTTTGTTTTTATTTTTAAGGTACAATATAAAATTAATCATGCCGCCTTACCAAGCATACAAATTGTAATCAATGATTTGCTTAAACAAGGAGTACTGCTTGAACAGTATAGCCAAATGAATACTGCAGTATATCCAGTGGCTAAAAAAGATGGTTCATGGCGAATGGTGTTAGATTATAGGGAAGTGAACAGAGTCACACCTTCAGTGACAGCACAGAACACACATTCACCTTCAATCTTAAACGGATTACAGCGTAAACGCTTTAAAACTACATATGATTTAAGCAATGGGTACTTTTCTCATCCAATCACGCCTGAGAGTTATTGGCTAACCGCATTTACCTGGCAAGGTAAACAACTGGTTTTTACACGCTTACCACAAGGTTTTGTAAATAGTCCAGCTTTATTTACAGCAGACGTAGTCTCACTATTGTCTAAATTTGACAATACAGAAACTTATGTTGATGACGTTTATCTATCACATGACACAGAAGAAGAGCATTTTAAAGCTATGACAGAAGTGTTAATTACATTGACAGAAGCAGGTTACCTTGTTTCCCTAAAGAAATCTCAGCTTGCAAGAGAAACTGTGACATTTTTAGGCTTTGAAATAGCTGAAAATGGCAGAGGCCTCTCTACTAATTACAGAGAAAAAGTTTCCAACATCAGTGTTCCTAAATCACTAAAACAGTTAAGAAGCATTATTGGGTTACTGAATTTTTCAATGACGTTTATCCCAGATTTTAATGTACTGATTGAACCATTACATCACGCAACATCACGCGAGATTAAGTCAGAGCAGACTAGACCGAAAACACCTTTTAAATGGTTAACAGTTGAGGATGAGGCATTGCGAAAGTTATTAGCAGCAGTTAATGATGCTTCCTACTTAGCGCAGCGCGACCCGACAAAACCATTGTCAGCTTATGTAAACATTTCACCTCTAGCTGCATACATTAGAATTTATAATGCTATGGAAACAGTACCAATTACATTATTATCTTATGTATTTACAAATACAGAGAAGAGATATTTGCCGCTTGAAAAACTATTATCAGCGATTACACTCACAGTGCTGAAATCACGTGATTTGGCACAGGGACAGGATATCTATATATACACTTCAGTAGCTTCACTAGCAACATTGCAGAAACAGACCATTCCGGACAGGAAGGCGTTAAGAAGCCGCTGGTTAAAGTGGTACACAATTATAGAGGATCCTCAAATACATTTTGTGCATGATAAAACCTTAACTACACTAGATGACCTCCCGTCCCCTTTTGAAGGAGTGACATGGGAAAATCAAACACACCCAAATGATTTTTATACATGCATTTTCTACACAGATGGTTCAGCTGTAGACTCCAGCAGAGAAGGAGTGAATAAATCTGCAGGTTCAGGGATTGCGAAATATGACGCACATATGAATTTGTTGCACAGTTGGCAATTACCTATAGGAGATCACTCTGCACAGTTTGCAGAGATTCATGCATTAGCTTTTGCTATGAAAGAAGCACTTACAGTTAAGGGACATGTACTTATAGTTACAGATTCCGCTTATTTAGCACGTTCAGCACTGCAGGACCTACCAGTTTGGAGATCAAATGGATTTTTGAATGCCAAAAGGAAACCACTAACGCATATAGCTAAGTGGAAGGCCATTGCGGCCTATCTTGATCAAAAGCCTGATTTTGAAATTGTACACGAGCCAGCGCACAGAACGCTTGGTTCATCGGTTCATACTATGGGTAACCAGTTTGCAGATAGTCTCGCGCAAACTGTAAGTCAGAAATTTGCCGTTAACAAAGTGTTAACAAGGGCACAGTCAAAGTCAGCCAGTCTCGATGCAGAGTTGTATGCTTGTCTGGATGCTACCAGGCCTAATCCACCTGGGTATCCTAAGAAATACTCATTTAAACAAGTCAACAATAATTGCATGGTTGTAATTGATGCTAATGAATTCATTGTTCCCCCTGTAGCAAGCAGGATGCAGATCGCTACGCAAGCACACGACAGTGTGGGACACCCTCACCTAGGGAGAGAAAATGTTTTGTTGACACTGAAACACAAATACTGGTGGCCGAACATGAGGAAAACAGTTAAGACAGTTCTAAGCAACTGTAAACCATGTCGGTTGGTAAACAGTCCTAATCATCAGACCCCACCATTTATTATTAATGCAATACCGAACAAACCGTTTGATTTAATATATTTCGACCATATTGGACCTTTGCCAGCATCACATTCCTACAAACATGTTTTGGTTTGTGTTGATGCTTGTACAAGGTTTACGTGGTTATACCCCGTTCGTAGTGCGACATCTAGCTCTACGCTTAATTGTCTCAACACCTTAGTAAGTGTGGCTAAGCCCAAGGCCTTTCATTCCGATGGTGGACCTGCTTTCACAGCAGCAGAAACCAAGGAGTGGGCCGCAATATTAGGTATTGATTGGGCATTCAGCTCGCCGTCACATTCTGGAAATCGCTAGAATCGTTGCACGTAAAATTACGAGGTAAAACGACTTTTAACCAAAATGCTATCTAATCGTCCTACACAGTGGTATCCACTCTTAGTTACAGTTCAAATTGGCCTAAATAATATTCCTAACACAATAACTGGTAAAACACCACATGAACTATTATATGGTACTCCTATGAATACACAGTTTACTAATGATTCTATTTCTGTCCCAGGGAGACTTGAACAAATATTAATTTTACAGGAATTGAGGGATTCTTTTTCCCATACAGCCCACACACCACGTAATCCTGCAGCTTGGACGCCGCAGATTGGACATTCGGTCCAGGAGAGGGTTGCTAAAGTAAAGCCGTTGCGGCCTAAGTGGAAGAAACCTACCTCGATACTGAAAAAGATAAATGAAAGAACCTTTGTTATCCAAGATACTAAAGGCAGAGAAAGAAAAGTGAGTATTGATAATCTTAAACCTACAGCACATTGCAGTAACGACACTGTTCAAGATGGAGGAGACACCGTATCTGCGACAGACTTCGATGGAGCTGCAGCCTCTCGAAGCACAGATTGCAAGACAACAGGATGTGGAAAATAATCACGCAGGTGAGGTCCTACAAGCTGAAGCTGACTTCCCTGACAGTGACCAAAGACATATATATGTGTTACCTGCCATACCGGATCAACGCAATATTTACCGGAAGGCCTGTCAAACAATGCCTAAGGTGATCACAAAGAAAAGACTGTTAAAGACTATTTTGTGTCTCTCAATCTGTTTTGCTTTTCTAGCAATATCGGCCAGCGTTATTTTCAGGTTACAATGGCATTTTGTGACTCAGCAAGAAGGAGAGATCATCGACTGGAAACGTACAGCAGCACACGGTATTACCACACCAGACTCCGGAATCGTGAAACGAGGACTACACTACGATTTGAAACCGGTGGAGGTACAGTCGGTGGGTATACCTCAAGGTGTGTATTGGAAGCCGTTTCCTAAACCTATCATCCAGAAACGAAAGACTTTGGGGATTTCACAGGTTGTGCTGTTTGATTCTACTGTGCTAGCTAAAGAAGCTGGTATAACTACGCCAGAAGGAAGGAAGCTGGTGACACAACATCTGAATGCACAGATGCAACAGCTGCAATCTACAAGCCTGAAATATGATTTACCCCTTCATGACCATTGGAAGCAGCAAAGCTACCGTGAACAACGTTGTCATGCTGAATTTGGACATTGCTATTTCATTGACTTTCAAGGAACACGTAAATGGCCAACGAAGGAGCTGAAAGCTGATCATTGCCCTCGGCCTGGTGTGACCATGGACAATATAAGGTATAAGCAATACCCTATTTTCTATCTGAATACAGGTCAAATCACTCAGAACGGATTCGTTCCCAACGGACAGACTGATCCAAGAGTGGCATTCTGGGAAGGTGCTGAAGAAGAAGAGTACAGAATACCTGGAGGGGTAAGACCTTATACTTCTGCTGTTTTTTGCACTGACAGTATTTACTCAGAATGGTGGAACTCATCAATAACCGCTGAGGACCTGTTACACAAACTTCAAGATGTGATGGAAGATGCTAAAACTGGACAGCTACAGACAGCAGCACTCCCGAAAGAATGGAATACACAAGGTGATGGTATGTTGTTTCGTGAACCTACGGCATGGGACACTTGCACTCAACCACGCTTTGCTACATTTACCAATACTACATACTACAGCCATTCATGTAAAGGTTTCAAGAATGCGTGTGGTATCACATTGGAGAAATTGATTAATGAAGGAATCTGTGATAAGGACACTACAGTATTCAAATACGATTGTAAACCGTGTTCTTTTTATTACAATCTCACGCAAGGCTATTTTAACTGGCAACCGAAAATGATTGATCAAGGATTTTTACATTTTTCTGGGTTACGAGGTTTTTGGTGTGTGGAGCGAATAATGATTATGAAACCTAATTACAAAGTCTACTCCCTGTTCCAGAAATGTCTCAATGATAGTTTGCATATGAATATAGACACGGTAATCAGGGCAATGAGCGATTTGATGAATGTTCAAATAGCTCCAAATGATAAACCCTGTGATTATGATACGTGCACCACACATAATATTGTTAACATGCCCTACTCAGAGGCAATGTGGGGTACGAATGCAACGATTAATGCCATAGTGTATTATGAAAATGACACAGAGTTCATGAATGAATGTAAAGTTTCAAGTAAAACATCTACAAGAAAATTGCTTACTAACGATGATGTTCTTATAACCACAGGACACCTGCTGAGTGATTCTGTTTCTGTTATAAGTCAAATCTCTGACTCAAATGATGAAGAATTAAGGAGAGGTATTTTGGTGTTAAGAGATCACATGATAAAATTTGCTTCCTACACAATTTCAGACATAACAGTGTTATCTGAAGAAATTAAAGCTTTGGTTATTCTTAATCACATTACTTCTATCAGGTTAACATTGCAAAGTAAAAAGGTTGACATATCACTTTTAAATCTCACTTTGATCACACAGACTCTCAATTTAAGTCCGAAAGAATCTGAGATCCTGGCATATGTTTCACAAACCACAGTTTATGACATACGAGAAAGAAACCACAGACGGGTTCATAACCCTGATGACTCTTTATGGGAAGTATTTTTGTACTATGAATTATTTATTCCAGGAGACGTGTATACAACAAATTGGGAACTGCTTAATTTTGGACACATAACACACACAGGTTCTTATTTCGCAAGGGTGCAGGTTGATCAACCATTTCAGTACATGTCTGTGAAATGTGATCGTGAATTTTTCATCAGCACTATAAGATGTGTTGATAGAGGTTATTTAATTTGTGATGACATTGTACAGCACATGCCTTGCAATGATCAAATGCAAGGTAGCAACTGCCCGATAACTGTAATGCCTATTCAAACTCCTTTTACATTAATTCACAGCTTAGATAATGGGAGTTACATAGTATTATCTACAGAAGAGGATTGCGATATTCCTCCTTTTCAGGCATCACTTGTCACGGTTAATGAGAGTATACAGTGTTATGGTACTACACTTATTCCACCTCTGTTACATCAGACACTCACATCTGGAGTACATTTCCAGGTACCAGCTATCACACTGATCCTTCCTCACATGACAGCCTATTTGGCACATTTAAAGAAAATGAAGGTTACTATAGGGTTCACACATGATATAGTACATACCCTTTTACAGAGAGTTCACTGTGAATTACTACGTGTTGATTTACACCCGGGTGATTTTCCCCAGTGGTTAACTACACTAGGTGAATCATTGAAAACTTTTTGGCCAATGACAGGTAATTTTTTGACGAAAATAGGCACTAGCCTACAAACTACTGGTAAAAGTATTTTTAGTGGACTAGGAAATGCGTTTGGAATCCTAGGTTATTTGAAACCACTATTGTTTTTTATTTTAGGGATAATAATCCTTGTTATTTTGCTTCGTATTTTCTCATTTCTTCCGAAGATGAAGATGAAGAGGCGTTCAGCTTAATCACATTTTGCTTTCTAGCATATATTCTTATATTTTTACCTAGATACTAATATACTGTTTTAAGCACACAGGTCAAATCTAACCTGCTGCAGTATGCTTTGTTGCAAGGACACAGACGAAAAGAAAGATACTTCACAAATCTTGCGTCTACCACGTTCCTATCAAACCTCCATGAGGATGTACTTAGATGAACTGGTTTTGCCACATCGGAAACCCCGCAAAGTGCATGCAGTTCACAACACGATGAGAGATTTTATGTATCAGGACTCTCTTGCTTCCTCTGGACCGTTTTCAGTTTTAACACCAAATGGGACATTGCTACCGCGTAGCTTGCTAATGTTATGTAATTTTTGGCAAGTGAAATCTTTGCTATCTCTTGGTGATCAACCCAACTTCAAGTGTAGAGACATTCACCGTCAAATATTTCAAATGTCTTTTTATACAATTGAAGAATGTCATATCAGCATTGTTAGCCACGGGTCATATAATTGTACCACTTTGCTTGCATGTTCAGGTAATAAACATCAACATTGTTTTGGTGCCCGTTGGAATACTACGCTTTTGAGTATGTATGAACGTCAACATCAACCCGCTTTACAATTGGGTGATTTTTACAAATTGATACCTTCCCATCGTGGAATAACTTGTGCACATATGCGCAGTTGTGGGTGTTTTGGCGATCAGTCACATACTCCTGTGAGTTCAAGCTCATCAACATCAGAGAGCTGTGACACTGTCTTCCAAATGTACACATAATGAATATTTTCTGCTTTGATAGTTTTTCTGCATTTGCAAAAATATGATAATTATGTGTAGGAGAGGGCGTTATGGATTACAGGTATTTTCTGGCATATAACGCATAATGAATACAGGTCACAGGTACATATATACATAGTATCATTGTAAGGCCTAGTATAGCTTAGAGTATACTGTTAAAATCCTGGTTTTCTTGTCTTAGAAATAATAGCTTGTTTTGCTCAGAAGTGGCAGGATATTGGGACAGGTTACATAGACATAAAAGGGGAACTAACACCGGTAAACACGCCGTGGTTTGAACGGTAACTTATGAAATATCATAAGTCACTAACTGTAATTCCTAGATCGTAAACATCATACGTCACTAACTGTAATTCCTAAATCATAAACATCATACGTCACAAACCACAGAGCATGGACACATGACACGTGACACACGTACGCAGCAGATAATGCACCCTATAATAGGTTTGCCCGACTCCATGTTAGAGAGAGAACCGAACTTAGGTGTGAAGTCACACAGATGAAACTTGAGCTGGGACTGGCTGACCTATCGTAATATCTTTTGGTTTGTGAGTATTGACAATGCATATCTAGTTATAATCTCTGCATAGTTAGGAATGGATTGGTAACATACTGTAACTGCTAGCCATTAGCTTATAAGAAGCTTGTTCTGATATTTCTGATATTTCTGAATATTGTTGTGATACAATAAATGATAAACCTTTTCTTATACAAACTCTGAGTACCCTTTCTTTATAATAATCTCACGATACCCTCCATATCATAATATGTGAGAGTGTGGCCGAGACTTTTTCAAGTGCAACATTGTGGTTTGTGTTCTCTGCTTAGTGCAGGATATAACTCACCATAAGGCGACACTTGATAAAGGAAGGTAGGTTTTTTTGGACCCAGATTACTGTGTGTGCATACATATAGCACAGTATGTTAAATTACGCCGCGGGGTCATGTGACGTCACCCTCGTCAAATGCCGCTGCAGGTCACGTGACGCCGCATCAAGGTAAGGGGGGGGGGGCGCGAGCACCAGCAGAGGGAAGGCAGGGGGACTAGCTGCAAAAGTTTGTGCTCCCCTGGTATAACCAATAAATAATATAGCTGATATAGCAATTTGGTTGTGGCTAGAGAGAGATTATAATGGCAGTGAGAATTAGTGGTCAGAATTAATAACAGTGCAATTACTAAAAAGTAGCTGTAATAAAATAATAATAAACTCTATGCCTAAACACAATAAAAGTCCAGAAACCTAGCTCTAATAGCTATGTTATAACTCAATCATAAAAGGATCCAATTCGGGCGTCCTCTGGAGCCCTGGCAGCTCTCTTCAGGGAAACAACTACCTCCTCGATAGATATCTAAACAAAAAAAAGAAGCGAAAGCGCCCGCTCCATGTGTAAATTCGGTTTAACAATTTCATTTCCTGGACAAGATAAAAATAGCAAACTCACAAACATCCGTTTGGTAAAAGCATTGTATGAGACAGGCTCGGGCTCCGTGGTAATCCGGTGGTCACTCCGCAGCTCCAGACTTTGGACGATGACCGGGAAACTCGATAGGCTGCGCCCCTCGCAGTGTGGTCTTCCAGCAATCTGTGGTATGTTGTGGTTCCACTGTAAATCCGGTGTCTCGTCTTGGTCGCGTACCAACTTCCCTTCCGGCGTCAGGACGTATAGTGTGGCAATAGCAACGAGAAGAAAGTACTGAGGTGGGGTTGGATCCCCCTCGGTTATTTCTTGTTTTATTAATAAATAATTTACTATATTTTAATCTCTGGTGCGCATTGTGTGCATTTTTCTTCTTGTCTGCACAGTGCTTTAGATGCTGCATCTCAAAAAATGCCGGTGGATCGGGATGTGAGGTAGGGAAGTGACGTCCGCGCCGGAACGTTATTGCCACGCCTCCAAATATTTATTGCCACGCCCCCAATCGCACCCGCTGCATACCCTGCAAAGCCATAAAAAAGCTCAGGCTTCAGCAAGTGTATTGCAGCGTGTGTGCCTTCCTTCCGTCTGAAATACTATAGACGCAGCCTTATCGACGCTTACTAAATAGGCCCGTGTCTCTCTCTCTCTCTCTCTCTCTGTGTGTCTCTGTCTCTCTTTGTGTGTCTGTGATTGTCTCTCTCTCTGTCTCTCTCTCTGTGTCTCTGTCTCTCTCTGTGTGTCTCTGTCTCTCTCTGTGTGTCTCTGTCTCTCTCTGTGTGTCTCTCTGTGTCTCTGTCTCTCTCTGTGTCTCTGTCTCTCTCTGTGTGTCTCTATTTCTCTCTGTGTGTCTCTGTGTGTGTCTCTGTATCTCTGTCTCTCTCTGTGTCTCTGTGTGTGTCTCTGTGTCTCTCAAATCAAATCAGCTTTATTGGCATGTCAAAAGAACATTTCAGTATTGCCAAAGCGTGAGTAATAGGGGGTGTGGGACAATGATTACACGAATACTAGGGGGTACGGTATAATGGTTATACAGTACATTACTATTGTCTCTCTCTCTCTCTCTCTCTCTCTCTCTCTCTCTGTGTCTGTCTCTCTCTCTCCCTATGTCCCTCTCTCTGTCTCTCTCTCATTCTCTGTCTCTCTCTCTCTGTATCTCTCTCTCATAAAGGCTTTATGCGCCGCCCCTCCTTTGTGACGCTAAACCAAATAATGGAGACCACACAATGTTGGAAGAAAAGGTCACAGCTTTATTTTAACATCCGCTGTTAAAATCCTACCAGCCTGCCCGCCAGCCAAGTATGCTCCATGCAAAATGGGGGGGAGGGGGAGATCCCTGCCGACAGCCAGCAATTGGCCCGCTCCCTCCCCCAGCCCGTATCATGTGCATGGGGGGGGAGATCCCTGCCGACAGCCAGCAATTGGTCCGCTCCCTCCCCCCGCCTGTATCATGTGCATGGGAGGGAGATCCCTGCCGACAGCCAGCAATTGGCCCGCTCCCTCCCTCCGCCCAAAAGCACTGTAAAATGGGAGGGGGAGATCCTCATTCAGCCGATGTTGGGCTGCTTCCCTCCCCCTCCCGCCCCTAGGGTCAGCTTAGGCCCAGCCCTAAAGCTGGCGCCCAGCCTTTTACCAGCGTTGATTGGGCATAGGCCGGCCCGGCCCTACAGCCGGCGCCTCCAGCCTGCCGCGCTGTTCTAGGGGCTCCAGCTGAGGGACAGACCCTAAAGTCCTCGCCCTTTCTCCGTCTCGTGAGCTTGGCTGGCGCGGCAGCTCCGCCACCCGGAGGCCCCTCTGCCGGGCACTGGCTACCCTGGGGCCGACACGCCCACCCAAAGCTGCGACCTCTGATCTTAATTCTTCCCGCAAAAAACCCTTGATGTTACTTAAGAACACCTCTAACCCCTTCTGTGCCAGCTGCACTCCTTGGTGTCAGTCCCTCTGCGCTTTAAGAGTTTTACCGCCGCTAGAGGATGAATTTTGCCCATGGCCTTATTTACCTTCCTCCTAGCTTTCTCTTTCCGTGGCCCTTTTAAAATTTGCTTTGGACTAATTACAGACCAAATGATTAAAACCTCACTCCACAGCGCCTTCAAGCGGGCGCATTCCTGCTGTAACCGATAAATCAACTCTAGTGTTTTGGTGTTGGCTGGATCATTCCCCACGAGGTGTAGCAAACTAACATCCGGTTTCACCTGAAATTCTGCTCACTCCTTGCCCAGAGCCTGTTACAGATCAACCAAGCACCTTCCTCTCTTTCCAAGCCAACGCCAATTCACCCCCTCTCCCGTACACCACAGCTGCTGGCCGCACCGCTGATCCTTCGCCCATACGTGCGCCCACTGAACGAAAGGAATGTCCCATGATCCACACTTCCAGGGTCTTTTGTGCAGCTGTCTACTGAGAGGGAAAAACATGTTAATCTTCTTGGCTCCGCACGTTGCTGTGCCCTTAGGCCCTGATGTAACCCCCTATAGGCACTGGGTTTCCACCTCCCCGGTTTCCACATTTGGTCCGGCATACAGCCGTTCTCAGCTACCGCTGTTGCGGCACCAATTCTAAAGCAATGGGTAACAAATACACTGGGATCCATCCCCCTTAGCAGCAAGGCACCGCCTAAAAACGCTTTGAAATTGGTACCTTGTGAGTGGTGTTGCGTCCTGATGGATGATGAAATTGCTCCCAACCTTGGGCCTGTGCCTTACGTACCCCTTACTCAACGCCACTGGGCAAACTTCCGTTATCCTCTATAGTGAGGTGGACCCACGCTCCCCTTCCCGCTTGGTCGGTTTTAGACCTGTGAATCTTGCATACCACTGACGTAGCATTGAGAATCATGCTCGCGAAAAACAAGCCCGAACCCTGGATTATTTAAGATGCCGCCACTAGCTCGCCAACCCTGGAGGCACCAAGAAAGCCACGGCAAATACTACTCTGAACAGTACCCCTTACTCAACGCCACTGGGCAAACTTCCGTTATCCTCTATAGTGAGGTGGACCCACGCTCCCCTTCCCGCTTGGTCGGTTTTAGACCTGCGAATCTTGCATACCACTGACGTAGCATTGAGAATCATGCTCGCGAAAAACAAGCCCGAACCCTGGATTATTTAAGATGCCGCCACTAGCTCGCCAACCCTGGAGGCACCAAGAAAGCCACGGCAAATACTACTCTGAACAGTTCCCTTTTCCGCTGTACTGAAACATAGCTCTTTTGCTGCCATCATCAATACCTTGAAAAAGAACGCTGTGACGTTCGAAACGCGTTGTATGGGTCTTTTGTCACATTAAAGTGCCCTTTTATTTATTTATTGTTGAATCTGGGTCCTTCCTGCTCAGTTTTTGCTAGTGCGCTTTTGTTCTCCATTTTCCTGTTATACTGCATATCTGTAGCTGCACAGCCTGCCTACCACTCCTAGGATGTGAGTATTGCTTATGTTCAGGGGAACCTGTCAATGAGACTGAGGGTGAGTGGCTTGTACCATCTACCACCTGTCTTCAGGAGGATAGTACCCATACTATTGCATATTAAGAACTATATCATATCATTTTATATACCTTGGCTTAGTGGTTTGGCTCACTTTATTTCATTATACCTGCATAGAGCGCTTTAGCCTATTTTTCTATCATCAATACCTGAAGCCTGTCTGGCGTTATCGGCTCCTTACTGTCAGTTCACTTGGCTTCACCCCTATCCCAGCCTATTCTTAGGGTTCTCCTAACTATGAAATCCTTAGTTATGTCCTTGCAGATGTGCCATTTCAGAAAACCACAGTCCTGCCATCATGGCCCCAACCCCCAGCTGCCTTCTGGGCCTGTAGGAAGCTAATGATCCGCGCGCTGCTACCACGCTTACCCTCGACTCTGTCCTTTTGCTTGAATACTAGCCTTGTGTGCCAAGCCTGGAGGTAGGTTCTCCAAGTGCGTGGGGCTAGTGACTTGTGGATCAGGTCCATAAGTCCGCTATACCCATCTGCCCAAGGTGACGTGGGCATGTATTAGTGTAACCTTCCTAGCACCCTAGCATTACTGAATAAGGCTCCTCAGTGTATGGGCAGTGAGTGAAACGGTCCAGCCATGCGTCGCAGGCCTACCTCTTTGGTCATTTTCTCCCGTATGACGTGCGGGTATATAGAGGCGAATTTAAGATTGCGACTTGCGAGTGTGGTTACCAAATTCTAAACATATTCTTCCCACGATGTTCCCCAAATGTTTTATATGTGTCGCATCTAAGGTCTATGTATTTAAGGACGTTCAGACCCTCTACTGGGTGCTTCTCCAGCAGGCAGCTGGCTAACACAAGGTAACCTCTTAGCCAGTTGTCCATGATTTATACTTACTAGCTCTCTCCTCACCTGTAGCCTTTGCTTTTTCCCTGGCCTGAAACCCATCAGCAAAAGGTTGTGTACGTCCGTGAACTTTCCCTTTTATTATCTCACTTTGGGTGTAGGTAGAAGAATCCGTCTAGCTACTTCCAGAGCAAGCGGGTAAATAGTGGCTGAACCAGCCTGGGTGGTGAAGGATTGATACTGGTCCCCCCGCGCCCCCTGCTTGGCGTCGCACCCAGAGCGGGTGTCTGGCTTCCCTCCTCGGCGTCCGTAGAATTGATCAGCAGTACTGCCGCTCCTATCTAGATCAAAACTCACCAGTGAAGGAATGAACAAATAATTTATTAAACTACCTAAAACAGATACACCAACAAACAGAAAAGAGAACCTCCTCCCACGCGTTTCAATTGAAATGGTCTTTCTCAAGGCGTGTAAACCGATTGGAGAGACGTCCTAGCGCCGGCGTAAGTGTCCTTCCCTTTACATTAAAGTGTAAGCTCTTCGGGGCAGGGACTCTTCCTTAATGTTACTTTAATGCCTAAAGCACTTATTCCCATGATCTGTTATTTATATGATCTGATATTTATTTGATTACCCCATGTATTACTAATGTGAAGCGCTATGTACCTTAATGGCGCTATATAAATAACGACATACAATACAATTGCTGGTACTTACGCCGTCATCCTTAATTTTTGGGGCCTTGCTCTCCCGCGCTGCCCCCTGCGTTGCACCGCTTGCCCTAGCCTTAAGTGTAAAATATACTGGACACCTAACAAGCTCCTATTGAACCCCCAAAATAACCACAACATATATATAAGCATATGAGTGTCAAGAGGAGTGCTACTGAGCATGGCAATATATATTTAAAACCAGAGACAGAACCTAAAACACAGACAAAGCTCAGTTTTAGCACATCCAGTGAGACTCATACACGGTACAGTGCCTAAACATATATGTATAAATATCTATTAAGTAAAATGGTCTTTTAGTTTGACATCTTTGGCCAAAATTGTTGTAAGCCCCTGAGCCAACGGCACGGCAGACCACATATCAGGGGTCCCTAACGCTAATATAAATTCTTAATAACCTGTGTAATAACAGGAAGAATGATTTATCGTAAATCTGTCAATATTAGTTGCAAAGTTCTAAGTCTGACTGAAGCTTTTATTGACCTGTACATTACCAGGAAAAGCACTCTGTATTAGAGATGTCACAGCCAAACTGCAAGCAGGCAAGTTCCCCTGAGTGACTTAATAGATACCTGGCCTTAAGTGACCGGAGAATCACCGCTGTCTCTTTAGGAATTTATACATACAGGTTTTGTGAAATGTCGCTGTCACTATCTGAGTCGCTATTACCCGTACTATACTAGGATTTATTTCCTTACCTGGAATCTCGTTGCTCGGGTTAGTACCCTGCGCTGACCTGGCCTGAAGCGCGGTGACTGGCCTCGGCGTCTGTCCCCCTCCTCGCCATGCGTCGGTGAAGGTGGGTAGGGGTCCTGGTCCACATTCCATGCGTGCAATGACCAGTCATTGGCCGTCGCTTCCTGCGAAAACTGAGAGGACCCCATGCAGGATCCCGGGGCTGGGTCGCCTTAAATCCTCTCCCCCCATCCCCGCCGGTGACAGAGCAGAACGCCCGTCTCTGCGCTGCAGTTAATCTGCCCGACACAGCGTGGCCTATGGGTGGGAGGGGCAGGGGCCCCGGGTGGCTGGGGCGGTTATACACCAGACCGCCCGCGCCCCTGCCTGCTGGAGGTAAGTAGGTGGGGTGGTTGGGTATGGCGTGTGGTTATATGATATGTTGGTGCTTCACGGTACTAACCCCGCTCACAGTCTGTCCTGTCCTGTGAGGGGTAAGGTTGAGGTCGCCCTGAGGGGTGAACTTGAGGTCGCCCTGCAGTACCGCTAGGGGCCTCATGGTGGCGCTGCTGCAGAGGAGGGCCAAGGTAACAGCCTGCCTCTGCAGACCTGCCTGTGACCTCCTGTCTCTTTAATAAACATGGGGAGGGAGGGAAACTCCCCCTCCCCTGCTCACAGAAGCCCGGGAAGGGAGGGTGGAGCAGGGGGAAAGGTCAGCCTGCAGCCCACGCGTGGGAGAACAGCGCCCCTCCCTCCCCTGCTGCAGCACATTGGAGGGAGGTGAGTCATGGTGCCGAGGAGCCAGCAGCACCGCTCGCAGGTCGGAGGGGTGAGTGGGATGGGGGCGCGGGACGGAGCCAGATGGTCCCCGTGGTGGGGGTGTGAGGAGGTGGTATGGGGGGAGCCGTCGCGTGGCCACCCCCAGCAGAGGGGTAAGCGGCCTGTTGCAGTGGGAGCTGACAGGCGCGCTCCCCGGCCGGCGCCCTGCGGTCGGGAGAGATGGTAGGGGGGGGGACCTGGGCATCGGGCGCCCTGCTCGGCGCGCGGCCGTCACCTGCAGAGTGGTGAGTGGGCTGGCGGCGCTGGGGCTGGCGGCGGCAGCACAGGAGCGACCCGCCCCCTCCCTGCCGGGACTGCACTTGGGCAGAGGGAGTAGGGCGCGGGCGGCGGGGCCTCGCCGAAGCACGAACCGGGAGGGGGGACAAAGCCTGGGAGCAGGGGAAGGAGGGGTGCGGGTATAGAGGCCGGGAGGCGCCGTGGCCCGGCGGGGGAATCAGTAGTGAGGCGGAGGGACCTTGCAGGGGAAAAAGCCGAGAGGTGGCGGGACACAGGCTGGGGGGCGGATAGAGGGGCATAAGGCTGGAGGGGGCCCCAGGGTGGGCGCGGGAGCGTGGTGGGCTGCAAGCTGGAGCCTGCACTTGCTGGGGGAGCTGGGAGGGCTGTGGGATGGGGGATGGGGATCCCTACCTGCACCTCAGCGCTGGGATCTGCGTGGGGCAGGGACACTTACCGGCTCCTCTGGTGCCGCAGCATCAGCGGGCTCCTCAAGCTCATGGGTGAGGCTGGCAGGACTCGGGGTCTTCATACAGCGGGGGGCTGCTGCAGTCACTGCGGCCTTCCCTCGCGGTCTTGAAATGGCAGCTCAGCAGCAGCCAGCGTTCCTGTAAGGTAAGGGGAAAATTCCGTTAGCTCTGTCTCTCTCCCCTGGGGCCCCACTCTTTATACCCTCTCCCCCCTCCCCCTGCATGGGAGGGGACAAGCAGCCTTCCCACTCCGTGTGGGAAGGGGGAGGGGGGTTAGCCGACCCCCCCCCCCCCTACCAGCTCTCGCCAATCAGGACGTCGCAGCCCTTAAGGAGCCTACGACCCCATGCTGGGGCCTCTGCCTCTTCATTCTCTGTCTCTCTCTCATTCTCTGTCTCTCTCTCTCTGTGTCTCTCTCTCATTCTCTGTCTCTCTCTCATTCTCTGTCTCTCTCTCTCTGTGTCTGTCTCTCTCTCTCAGTGTCTTTCTCTCCCTATGTCCCTCTCTCTGTCTCTCTCTCATTCTCTGTCTCTCTCTCTCTGTGTCTCTCTCTCATTCTCTGTCTCTCTCTCATTCTCTGTCTCTCATTCTCTGTCTCTCTCTCATTCTCTGTCTCTCTCTCATTCTCTGTCTCTCTCTCATTCTCTGTCTCTCTCTCTCATCCCTGTATGATAGGTATGTTCCAACTCTATTTTTTGCTCTTCTTTTCCGTTTGAGAGGAGGGAGTCCCTCACCTCTTCAGCCACACACCAGGAACGCTGGATTGCTTTCAGACGCTCGGAGAGGCGGATACAGTCGTGGATTGCAGGCACTGATTTATCTGGTAAGTACCGCAAACATGCTTGAACAAGGGCCGTAGACATTTTATTTGATGGTTTAGATTATCATTGTCTGTGGTTGTTAGTTATTGGTATTAGAGTTTTTTGATGTTGTTACGAATCAAATACATTTTGAAGTAGTAATCCCCTCCGAACTGGGCATTCCTGGCCAATAATGCCCTGGCTGTAAGTGTTGAAGGGCCCAAGCAAAGCCCCCACCTCTATACACACTAACACTGCAGGGGCATCAGAGTGTCTTGTTGTCATGGCAACGGGGGGTGTCACGTGATGTAATTTGTTTAATAAATTATTTTTTAAGGTGTCCCGGTTTTTCATTTTCGAAATCTGGTCACCCTATTCATCAAGCAGAAAAAGTGAAGAAACAATTGTAGTTTTGCTAATGGACGTCATTTTGGCATATCATTAGCTTTGAGGATACCCATTAATATGAAGAAAAATAACATCGATTCCCAATGTAGCCCCCCTTCCCTGGGCCAATCGCAGATCGGGCCCCCTCCTCTGTACTAGGGTCTGGCTACGTGTCTGAGTGTGGTGCATACCTGCTGGCAACAGGGGGGCCTGAGTCTCCCGCGATGGTATGGGGGGTGACAGGATCAGGTTTCTGGGGTGAATGCCTCCGTCTCATCAGAGCAGGATGAAATTTCTCTTCAGAAGGACTTGGAGAGACTGGAAACGTGGGCAGGTAAATGGCAAATGAGGTTTAATACAGATAAATGTAAGGTTATGCATTTGGGATGCAAGAATAAAAAGGCGACTTACAAATTAAATAGAGATATTGGGGGAATCCTTGATGGAGAAGGATTTAGGAGTGCTTGTAGACAGCAGGCTTAGCAATAGTGCCCAATGTCATGCAGTAGCTGCAAAGGCAAACAAGATCTTATCTTGCATCAAACGGGCAATGGATGGAAGGGAAGTAGACATAATTATGCCCCTTTACAAAGCATTAGTAAGACCACACCTTGAATATGGAGTACAATTTTGGGCACCAATCCTAAAAAAAGACATTATGGAACTAGAGAGAGTGCAGAGAAGAGCCACCAAATTAATAAAGGGGATGGACATTCTAACTTATGAGGAGAGGCTAGCTATATTGGATTTGTTTACATTAGAAAAGAGGCGTCTAAGAGGGGATATGATAACTATATACAAATATATTCAGGGACAATACAAGGAGCTGTCAAAAGAACTATTCATCCCACGGGCAGTACAAAGGACTCGGGGCCATCCCTTAAGGTTGGAGGAAAGGAAATTTCACCAGCAACAAAGGAAAGGGTTCTTTACAGTAAGGGCAGTTAAAATGTGGAATTCATTACCCATGGAGACTGTGATGGCAGATACAATAGATTTGTTCAAAAAAAGGTTGGACATATTTTTAGATGGGAAAGGTATACAGGGATATACCAAATAAGTATATATGGGAAGGATGTTGATCCAGGGATTAATCCGATTGCCAATTCTTGGAGTCAGGAAGGAATTAATTTTTCCCTTTAATGGGGTTTTTTGTTTGCCCTCCTCTGGATCAATAAGTAAGTATAGATATTGATATAAAGTATCTGTTGTCTGAATTTAGCATAGGTTGAACTTGATGGACGTACGTCTTTTTTCAACCTCATCTACTATGTAACTATGTAACTATGTATGTAATGGTGCAGCGCCTCCATCTCTGAGCCCCAGGAATACGGGTGGAATCCTTCCAGAGAATCCCCCCCCCCCCCCTCGGGGATGAGAGATTCCAGTCTCACACTGTATATCTTCAAAAGCAGCCGCAGCTCTTTATTCACAGCAGCAGAATAGCAGCAACAAGACTGTCAATCAGGTACAGGGTGTCTTCCTCCACACAGCACTGCTCTCCCTCAGGATGGTCTCTGTGTCCCTGCCACCACCCCAGGTCAAGGGCACCCAGGGTGGGGCTAGCTCTTCCCTCGCCCCCTAAACAGGGTGAGAGGAATTGGTCCACCTCCCTAACTAAGGTTGCATCAGCTCTACTCAGAG